>NC_090065.1:721038-982009 GCF_038355195.1 Osmerus mordax
AGCAGCAGGGGCTTCTGGGTAAGAAGGCACGGGGTGGGTCTCTCCTGGTCCCAGGCGATGTGTCTGATATTAAACTTAGGCAGTGAGGAGACCACCTGGTCCAGGGTCCTCTCTCCCTCACCCAGACACTCCCAGCATTCTCTGTTCTGTAGTTCTTTGAAAAAGCAGGGCAGATTCCTCTAATCCCATTGAGTCAGCTGGTTCTGGTTCTGATTCTGATTCTGAGAGGGAAGTCATATTCCATTGGTCAGGTCTGTGATGACGTTGGCCTTCACCAGTTTGCGCAGGAACTCCTTCTCCTTGGAGATGTTGTGTGTCCAGGACTGCAGGGAGACAAACCACTGGTTAAACAGAGAGAGAGAGAGAGAGACAGAGAAGAGAGAGAGAGAGAGAGAAGATAGAGAGAGAGGAGCAAAAGAGAGAGTGGTGGACTGGACAAGACCAGGCCAGTATTAGCCTAGTTTTAGTTTTGTAACGGTACAGTGAGGTAACCTTGATTCGGATCAACCAGTACAACTACACTCACAGGAACGGTCCCTTGAGCGTCTTTTAAGAGTCAGGTCAAGTGCACCTCCAGTCCTGTACAGACAGAGCTCTGTGTGTGTGACCCTGCTTCCTCAGGAGGGGTGTCTGGGCTCCACCCGGCTGGCCCGGGCTCTGTGGCGGATCACACACACCAAGAACACACGGAACCAGGGGCTAGGGTTACACTGGGAGTCCCTGAGAGTGGTGGCTGTGTGTGTGTTTCTGTGTGTGTAGTGTGTCTGTGTGTGAGTCTGTGTGTGTGTGTGGTGTGTGTGTATGTTTGGTGTAGCCTTTCGAGGTGGGAAGAGAAGAGAGAGGAGGAGGAAAAGACAGGAGAGAAGCCAGAGGAGAGAGACAGGGGTTACCTCCTTGATGGCGGACATCTGACGGTCTCGTAGTAGTGCAGCGTGGCGCGTGGGGCGTGTTCATGTCGTAACCAAACCCGCCACCGCCACCTCATCACAGTTATGCAGCGCCATCGTTATGGCAACCGTGCCCAGGGTGGGAATGTTCTGGAGGGGGAGGGGGAAGAGGAGGAAGAGGAAGGAGATGAGGAAGGGGAGGTAGAGGAGGGAGAGAAGGGAGAGGAGGAAGAGGAGGGAGAGGAGGAAAAGGAGGAAGAGGAGGGAAGAGGAGGGAGAGGAGGAAGAGGGGGGAGAGGAGGAAGAGGAGGGAGAGGAGGAAGAGGAGGGTTACTCACGGTAACACACTGAAATATCCTCTCTTGAAATGATCAACAGGCGTTCAGCTCAGGAACTAATTATCAACCAATTAAACAAGTCATCAACCAACAACCTCAACCAACAACCTCCCCCCCCTTCCTTCCTCTAAAACATTTTTTTCCCCTCCCCTCCCCTCCCCTCCCCCTTCCCCCTCCCCCTCCCCTCCCCTCCCCTCCCCTCCCCCTCCCCCTCCCCCCTCCCCTCCCCTCCCCTCCCCTCCCCTCCCCTCCCCTCCTGCTGTCTGTGTTCCAGCTGGGCTGGCTAACTGGTGCTGAGTGGTGTGTGATTACCAAGCAGCTCTCTCATCTAACCCCCCTCCCCCACCCCCCTTTCCCCACCATGACACAGCTCTGACAGGACAGACCCCACTTCCTCACTGCCCTGGGGGAGAGGGGGGAGAAGGGGGAGAGAGGAGGACCATTTAAATCATTAGCCTGATTTGGAGGCCTGAGGTATAGCTGAATTACCCCCCTACTGAGCTGGACACACACACACACACACTCTCACACACACTCTCTCACACGCACACACACACCCTCTCTCACTCTCACACACACCCTCTCTCAAACGCACACACACACACCCCTCTCACACACACACTCTCACACACACTCTCTCACACGCACACAACACACACACTCTCACACACACCCTCTCTCAACGCACACACACACACTCTCTCACACACACACACACTCTCACACACATACTCTCAGGCTGTGTCTGTCTTTATCAACATTATATTAGACAGCCCCCCTCAACACACCCAGATGTTCACAGGCAGCAGAGCAGAGTTCAAGTTGGGGTGTGGTGGTGGTGGTCCCCCCTCAGGCAGGAGGTGATTCTCTCCTGGGGTGAACCTCCACCCTTCTGTCATTTAACTCACTTCTCTGTCCCCTTCCTCCCCCCCTCTCTCCCTCCCTCCCCCCCCCCTCTCTCCCTCCCTCCCCCCCTCTTTCCCCCTCCCTCCCCCCCCTCTCTCCCTCCCTCCCTCCCTCCCCCCCTCTCTCCCTCCCTCCCCCCAGGTTGAAAGATGACGTCTACAACGTTTTATTTCCTGACGGTCAGAGAGGTGTGAGTCCCGGCAGTCGCCATAGTGACCGTGGTCACCGTGGGTGACCGAGGTCTGAGTTGTGTCACACACACCTCTGTTATAAACACTGCCAGTCAGAGGGGAGGGTACTGTGTGTGTAGCTCACCCCCTTCCCCATTAGTCCGTTGTTGAGCGGCAGGCCTATGAACTGGAAGGCCGCTTCCTGGATGAAGAAGGGGTTGAGGATCTAATGTCCCCAGGCTCCCGGGGTACCTGGTGGGCTACGGACTTCCAGAAACCCTCGGTCCCCCTCTGGAGGGGAGACAAGGAGGGGGGGTGGAGGGGGAGGGAGGAGGGGTAGGGGGGGGAGGGGAGGGAGGGAAAGTTCTGTTACACGGTGAATATAAGCATCTTCGGTCGAATTGAGACCATTCAAGAGCTTCTCCCAGATCAGCTCTCCCTGATAACACACACACACACACACACAGGAAGTGGGTGGGGTCACACCCCTGACCTTCCAGGAGGTGATCTTCTGGCACCTCGTTCCGCCGTGTCGGTCTCCACGGCAACCCCCCAACACACCTGATCCTCGTTATGTAAATCATACACGCCCCCTGGGGCACTCCGACACTGCAAACCAGGCAACCTCCGCTTCCAACAATGCAAACCTGGCAACCTCCCCTTCCAACACTGCAACCTGGCAACCTTGCAAACCGGGCAACCTCCCCTTCCAACAATGCAAACCTGGCAACCTTGCAAACCGGGCAACCTCCCAAACATGTAAACCTGGCTGGAGGACAGGAGAAAGATAGAAAGAGAGACTAGCTGGAGGACTGAGAGAGATAGAGAGACTAGCTGGAGGACTGGAGAGAGAGAGAGAGACTAGCTGGAGGACTGGAGAGAGAGAGAGAGACTAGCTGGAGGACTGGAGAGAGAGAGAGAGAGAGAGAGAGAGACTAGCTGGAGGACTGGAGAGAGAGAGAGAGACTAGCTGGAGGACTGGAGAGTGAGACTAGCTGGAGGACTGGAGAGAGAGAGAGACTAGCTGGAGGACTGGAGAGAGAGAGAGAGACTAGCTGGAGGACTGGAGAGAGAGAGAGAGAGAGAGAGAGTAGTTGGAGGACTGGAGAGAGAGAGAGACTAGCTGGAGGACTGGAGAGAGAGAGAGACTAGCTGGAGGACTGGAGAGAGAGAGAGAGAGAGAGAGAGAGAGAGAGAGAGAGAGAGAGAGAGAGAGACTAGCTGGAGGACTGGAGAGAGAGAGAGATAGCTGTCCCCAGCTCTGAGCGAGGGATCACCTGAATGTTCACACGTGTGTTCACATCTGTAGACATCTGTGTGTGTGTGGTGACATCTGTGTGTGTGTGTGTTGACTGTGTGTGTGTGTGTGTTGACATCTGTGTGTGTGTGTGTGTGTGTTGACAGCTGAGTGTGTCAACGCCACCGAATCTGTAGCATGATCTCATCATCCTCTAGCCAGTCTCTCTCTCTCTCTCTCTCTCTCTCTCCAGTCCTCCAGCCAGTCTCTCTCTCTCTCCAGTCCTCCAGCTACTCTCTCTCTCTCTCTCTCTCTCCAGTCCTCCAGCTAGTCTCTCTCTCTCTCTCTCTCTCTCTCTCTCTCTCTCCAGTCCTCCAGCTAGTCTCTCTCTCTCTCTCCAGTCCTCCAGCTAGTCTCCTCTCTCTCTCCAGTCCTCCAGCCAGTCTTTCTCTCTCTCCAGTCCTCCAGCCAGTCTCTCTCTCTCTCTCTCTCTCCAGTCTCCAGCCAGTCTCTCTCTTATCCTCAGTCCTATAGAGCCACAGCAGCAGCCTCTCTTCTCCAGAGTTAATCTGCTCTTGATCCCCCCCGGCCCCAGGGAGCAGAAATGGACTGGTGTGTACGTGTGTGTGTGTGTGTGTGTCAAATTAAGCTGTTTGAACACTTTCCTAACAGGAAGCTACAGTCTGACCCAGTATCATTCACTCACCCTGCCACACTTAACCCCAGTCACAGCACACACCCACACAGGTCGAACACATGCACACACACACTCTCACACACACACACAGGTCGAACACATGCACACACCACACTCTCACACACACACAGGGGCTGCTGTCCTCTTGTGGACAGGACCCTGCAGGAGCTCTGCTAGAGTACCTGTTACTCCTCCCTGGTGTTGGGGAGAGAGGGGCTGAGAGGGGTGAGGGGAGAGGAGGGGGGAGAGGGGCTGAGAGGGGTGAGGGGAGAGGAGGGGGGAGAGGAGAGAGGGGCTGAGAGGGGTGAGGAAGGGGGAGAGGGGCTGAGAGGGGTGAGGGGAGAGGAGGGGGGAGAGGGGCTGAGAGGGGTGAGGGGAGAGGAGAGGAGGGGGAGAGGAGAGAGGGGCTGAGAAGGGTGAGGAGGGGGAGAGGGGCTGAGAGGGGTGAGGGGAGAGGAGGGGGGAGAGGAGAGAGGGCTGAGAAGGGTCCCGAGGGGGGGAGAGGAGGGGGAGAGGGCTGAGAGGGTGAGGGGAGAGGAGAGGAGGGGGGAGAGGAGAGAGGGGCTGAGAGGAGAGGAGAGGAGGGGGAAGAGAGAGGAGAGAGAAGGGAGGAGGGGGGAGAGGAGAGAGAGAAGGGAGGAAGGGGAGGGGGTGAGAGAAGGGAGGAGGGAGGGGGGTGAGAGAAGGGAGGACGGGAGGGGGTGAGAGAAGGTTCGGTGTATTCAGTCTTTGATGCCTTGATCTCTTTTGTTGCGGAGGCATCTGAGGTATTCATCACACTGGCTCTGCGTTTCTCTCTCACCATGACCTCTGACCTTTACCTCAGAGGTCAGGGTCACAGTTGCTCTCCCCCGGAACCTCTGTACGCTCAGCGTTATCTAAGGTGTGTGTGTGCGTACAGCTTGTGGTGTGTTCACATTCCCATGACGGTGAACAGGTGAAACATGGGAACACCTGATGGTATTTTGATGCATGTAGGGGCTAGTGTGCACTAGGGGTGCAACAATTCAATAAGCCCACGGTTCGGTTTGGTTTTATGGGTCACAGTTTCGGTTTCGGTTCGTTTAGCACATTAGGGGGAAGAACACATTCTCAAACATTTTCTGAAGTTTCTTCTGAAATTTTTCTCACAGGCTTCGGAAAAACAACGTAAGAAAAAGACATCCGCCAAATTGATGAACGCTTGAAAATGTGTTCCTACGCAGCAGAAGTTTTCTGATTTGTGCTCCCCCAGAAAAGTTTTCTTAAATTGAAAGCGCATCCTTGTGCTCCTGAATTTGCATACATACATGCCCCGACAGCTCCTTATAAGGGCACGCAACAGCAGTGACGTGTGCAGTCAGAATCGACACAATTAGGAAAGCAACAGGAACGCAAGTTATGTCCAAGCGAAAAGCAACCTGTGCACAGGTGCATCATCATGATCTTACCAGTAAGATGAGCAGTGGAATTGTTCTCCACTGGATCTAACAGTGTGCACACTAAGCAAGGTAATTTTTATAATTATTTTAATCCGAGGATGTCTGTAGAGTCTGTACAATCACCAACGATTTCTCACAAATTAATTAACACTTCTAACACAGTTTTCTTAAATGCGATTCCCCTTGTGGTTTTTTAAGGAATGGCATTTGAGACAACTCTGGCCGAATTACGACTGCTATTTCGAGTTCGGAAAGTCTTCTGAAGTTCAGAACAAATCCCAGATGAGAAAACTTTCATGAATGACAAATGTTTTCCTAAATCCAATTCAGAAGAAATTCCTTCTTAAATTCTTCTTAACTGCGTTTGAGAATGAGGCCCATTACCATTTCAGTGTTCTCTCTGTATTTTCTGTGTATTTTCTGTATATCCGGCGTAGATGCCCCATCATGTTAGATGTGTTATCGCACAGGGCTGTCAACTTTTCAAAAAACCTTGGAGTGAGATTTGGTTGGGCCAACCCAAATTTTGCTGCGTTCTAACCCCCCTCGAACCCCTTTCACGGGTGTTCGCGCGTCTGTTGCTTCACACCGTGTGCCTGCGCCTCCTCCATTACTGTTTACAACGTTAGCAGGACTACATGATTGGCGTTGCCTTCTCAGCGTGAGAAATACAAGGTGTGGCGTAAGAGCGTGTGAACTGGATGAAATACGTGTGTCTCACGGCCAATGCCTGAGAGTTGGCAGCCCTGGTAAGCATACTTTACAGGTGCCTAGCTTCGTATGATTTGCCTCTCCAGCAGTGTTGTCATCTCCTCAGTAAGGAAAGTAGAAGTGCTGCGCGAGGCTATAGTGAGACTGAAAGCCTGTGAGTGCTTTAGGATGGCGGAGGAGCTCACGGCAGCACCCGCTGATCGTTGAGAACAGTATCCTACTGCAAAACGATCCATGCTTTCACGTCAGAGTCTCTAAAACACCAGCAAGTCTCCAACAACACCGGGAAAAGTTGCTAGATTTGTCGGTAGTCGCTTTTAACAATAAAAGTCGCCAGTAGGGTTTGAAAAGTCGGTAGATATAGCAAGAAAGTCACTAAGTTGGCAACACTGCTCTCCAGTTCCTTCTAGTACGTGTCTCGTCATTTATATACTGACAGTTCATTGGACAGGTACTCTCCGGGAAAGGGGAAGGAAAAGGGTGTTAGGTTGTGTTTTCTCGTAGATCCGAAAAACCGCGGGTTACATGTAAAAACCGAACCGTGGTTTGTGTGTTGAACAATTAAATTTTTTCCGATTCGGTTTTGCACCCCTAGTGTGCACACACACACACACACACACACACACACACAGGGAAACCTTGATATGTGATGAGGTGAGGAAAAGCTTGAAGGAAGATGTTCCAGTAAACTTCCTGTGGCCAGGACGGCATCATGCCTTCCCTCTCTCGGTAACACTACCCACAAGGCTGTTGGGGCGGTAAACAAGTGTCAACAGGAAGTATACAATGCCTGGCCATGTGACTGGCTGGCTGTAACAGGAAGTATACAATGCCTGGCCATATGACTGGCTGGCTGTAACAGGAAGTATACAATGCCTGGCCATATGACTGGCTGGCTGTAACAGGAAGTATACAATGCCTGGCCATGTGACTGGCTGGCTGTAACAGGAAGTATACAATGCCTGGCCATGTGACTGGCTGGCTGTAACAGGAGCTGGCGGGCAATCAGGCTCCCTGATCCATCTTTGTGATCCAGCCAGGCTCACAGCTCCAGCTCTGTGATGTGTGTTTACCACGGGGAGATGTTTACGTCTGCGTGTTGCTCACTGCTTCCTGAACGCCAGGCCTGCTGAGGCGACGTCCGGTTGACAGCCAAGCTGGTGGGACTACAGCTGATCTCTCTGTTTACCAGACGCTCCTCATCCAGAGAAACTCTACACACACACATATGCATGGGCGCACACACAACACTATAGTACACACATGGACACACACCTACACACATGTATGCACGGGAATACACACACACACCCCTCTGGTAGGATCCCTGTTTATCACAGGCTGTATATCCTTCATCCATCCTGTTTGAAATGACCACTTGATCCAAACTCTTCAACCCAACAGGAGAGGAGAGGAGGGGAGAGGAAAGGAGGGGAGAAGAGGAGATCCAGTTCTTTCTCCTCCTGAACAGAAGAACCCACTATATACACACACCTGCACACACACACCTGCACACACACCCCTCACACACACCCCTGCACACACACCCCTGCACACACACACCTGCACACACACCCCTGGACACACACACCTGCACACACACCCCTGCACACACACCCCTGCATACACACACCTGCACACACACCCCTGCACACACACACCTGCACACACACACCTGCACACACACCCCTGCACACACACACCTGCACACA
Organism: Osmerus mordax; assembly: GCF_038355195.1. Classification (NCBI taxonomy): domain Eukaryota; kingdom Metazoa; phylum Chordata; class Actinopteri; order Osmeriformes; family Osmeridae; genus Osmerus; species Osmerus mordax. The sequence continues at coordinate 729,118 of NC_090065.1, forward strand.
CACCCCTGCACACACACACCTGCACACACACCCCTGCACACACACACCTGCACACACACACCTGCACACACACCCCTGCACACACACACCTGCACACACACCTGCACACACACACCCCTGCACACACACACCTGCACACACACCTGCACACACCTGCACATACACACACCTGCACACACACACCTGCACACACACACACCTGCACACACACACACCCCTCCACCACACCACAGACTTCAAATATTCCACAGGAGCAACTGTTCAAAGATACGGTGAGTCTTTCACCAGTGGGGTGGGACATGATGGAATCCAAACACGTCTATTGTAAAGATGATTGTGTGCTGAAGATCTCATTTCTTAAATGGCTCACTTTGGAGGGGTGAAAACACAAAGGATTGAGACATGACAGCACGATGCACACACACAATGGAAAACAGCCATTCACACACACACAGATATGTGTTAGTTATGTTTTCAGTGGCCAGACCACTTAGACCAGTCTATCAACAGCCTTCCTCCTTTCTCTCCCCCTCTCTCTCTCTCTCTCTCTCCTCCTCTCTCTCTGTCCCCTCTCTATCTCTCTCTCCTCTCTCCTCTGATGTCTGGAACAACAACGACCCCACAAAGAGAACACACTTTCCACTGTCAACACAACTGAAACGTTGCCACGGTTACCTGCTGTTTCACAAGAGAGACAGAAACAACACATGCAGGACAGGCAGCTGTGTGTGTGTGATCCATCTCTGAACACCACGGGGCCCCAGGATCTTAGGGTCAGTTGTGTTCAGGAGGTATTCTCATTTATCATGTGACTGAACACTCAAAACACTCCTTAAAACACACACACACCACACACACTCTTACACCCAGCCCCAGCCGTGTGTGTGTCTCTCTCACCAGCTTCTCCTTGAACACCATCTGTCGGAGCCACTTGAAGTCAAGGGGTTTGAAGGCTGAGAAGACGAACAGGGAGCTGCTCTCGTAGCGCTCAGCTCTCTGGATGGCCCCCTCAGGGTAGGTGATCCTCAGGGTGGTCTTGGTCCCCACGTCACGACCATACCCTGTCACCGGGGCCTCGTTCAGCCTGGGGAACATGCACCATCCACACACACACGACGTACCATACACACCACACACATGTCTGGGCTATGTGTGTGTGTGGATGGTGGGTGTGGTGTGTGTGTTGATGATGCAAGGTGTGTCTGGGGGTGTGTGTGTGTGTACCGTGTAGAGCCCGACCGATAAAGGATTTTTTAGGCCGATATCGGTACAAATATTTGGTGATTTAAAAATCAGATATTCCGATATATCGTCCGATATATATATATATAAAAAAAAAAAATTCAAAAAACATAAACGCGTAACAAAACATAAACAGATTTCCCTAACACTCTGCCCGACTCTAGCTGGATACGCTGGTTGTAGGGTTTGTGGCGTTCTAAACACGGGTGTTGCCAACAGGGACGTAGTAAAGTGCCCTCTGGTGGACAAACTGTGCAACGCCAACACTCATAACATGGTTGATGTTTTTTGTTTTTTTTATCGGCCATTATAAATGCCGATACCAATAGTTAGGAAAATGCCTAATATCGTCCGATAATATCCGCTCCACCGATAATAACGGCCCGCCAATAATATCGGCCCGCCGATAAATCAGTCGGGCTCTAGTACTGTGTGTGACTGACCTCACCACCACGTCGTACTCGTCTATGCGGGAGCCCAGAGATTTGTTAGCCAGGATTCCCCCGTTCCCCACGATGACACACCTCCTACAGCCCAGACTGACACACACACACACCATACACACAACCATCATCACTACCACCTTTGTCATCATCATTATCAATACAGAGAGGGAGAGAGAAAGACTGTTTGTACATCTCTGTGTAACAGTATATCCACGGTAACTCACCTGTCAAGTTCCTCGGACAGACCATAATTTTTGGTGGCAGTCAGTATTAGATCGATGATTCTCTCTGTGCAGTGAGACAGACACATATTGAAACATCAGGGAAAGTTCCAGAGCTTTAAGTTCACCTGATGAAATATTAACCTTATCTACCACAACCATATCGACCACAACCATATCTACCACAACCATATCTACCAATCTGATCTCCCTCATCACACACACCCTCACACACACCTTGACACACACCCTCACCTTGTGTTTTGAATCCAAAAGGAGGTAAGTAGTGGCTGACCTTGGCCAGGCGCTTAAAGTTGCGATCCAGAAACATGGGAGCTGGTTTCATAAACCTGTGAGGAGGAGGAGGAAGGGGACGAGGAGGAGGAGGAAGGGGACGAGGAGGTGGGGGAAGGGGACGAGGAGGAGGAGGAAGGGGACGAGGGGGAGGAGGTGGGGGAGGAGGGGGAGGAGGAAGGGGACGAGGAGGAGGAGGTGGGGGAGGAGGAGGAGGAAGGGGACGAGGAGGAGGAGGAAGGGGACGAGGAGGAGGAAGGGGACGAGGAGGAGGAGGTGGGGGAGGAGGAGGAGGAGGAAGGGGACGAGGAGGAGGAGGAAGGGGACGAGGAGGAGGAGGAAGGGGACGAGGAGGAGGACGAGGGGGAGGAGGAAGGGGACGAGGAGGAGGAGGAGGGGGAGGAGGAGGAGGAAGGGGACGAGGAGGAGGAGGAGGGGGACGAGGAGGAGGAGGAAGGGGACGAGGAGGAGGAGGAAGGGGACGAGGAGGAGGAGGTGGGGGAGGAGGAGGAGGAGGAAGGGGACGAGGAGGAGGAGGTGGGGGAGGAGGGGGAGATTGTTAGAACACAACAACTGAGGGTTAGGTAGAGAGTAAGAAAGAGTGTGGGACAAAGAGAGAGAGAGCAAGAGAGACAGAGAGAGCGAGCAAGAGAGAGAGAGAGAGAGAGATACAGGGAGAGAGAGTGACCCTGGGAACAGGCTTGTGTATATAGGTTGGTAGGTATGTTTGGCAGTCTGGCTGGCTGGCTAGACGGATGGCTGTTTTCATGACATCAACGACCTTACCTAACTACTGGCCACATGCTAGCACCAAGCTAGCGCTAACACCAAGGACCTTACCTAACTACTGGCCACATGCTAGCACCAAGCTAGCGCTAACACCAAAGACCTGACCTAACTACTGGCCACATGCTAGCACCAAGCTAGCACTAAAACCAAGGACCTTACATGGAGTTGTTGGTCCTAGAAGCCCTCACATCACTCCTGTCACACACACACAAACAGATAGAAAGAAACACACACGCGAGGAGCCAGACTGAACCCATAGTTCTGGCTGCACATGATTTAACACTCCAAAACCAACATTTAGGAGGGGAGAGGAAGATGGAGAGGAAAGAGAGGAGAGGAGAGGAAGGAGAGGAGAGGAGGAGGGAGAGGAGAGGAGGAGGGAGAGGAGAGGAAAGAGAGGAGAGGAAGGAGAGGAAAGATAGGAGAGGAAGAGAGAGAGGAGGAGGAAGGAAAGGAGGAGAGGAAAGAGAGGAGAGGATAGGAAGGAGAGGAGGAGGAAAGAGAGGAAGGAGGGAGAGGAGGAGGAAAGAGAGGAGAGGACAGATGGGAAGAGGGGAGCATGAAGGGAAGGTAGAGGAGCGAGGTAAGAGAGGCGTTGATCATCGATGTGTCAGTGAGCGCTGTCAGAGGAGGAAGTGGATGACTCTCCTCGGCTCCCGACAGGAAGTAGACAGGAAATGACCAGAGGGAGTTCTCTGTCTGACAGGAGACCAGGGTGTCTCTACCGCATCAGATAACAGTCATCAACTAGCTGAGGAGTATCAAGTTCTACACTCACATTCTCTGTGGAACCCCTCGGTCCCTGGGCTCTCTGTAGAACCAGTGAATGAGACTGGGTTCTTTGGAGTCTGGAGAACCACCGAATGAGACTGGGTTCTCTGGAGAACCACTGAATAAGACTGGGCTCTCTGGAGAACCACTGAATGAGACTGGGTTCTCTGGAGAACCACTGAATGAGACTGGGCTCTCTGGAGAACCACTGAATGAGACTGGGTTCTCTGGAGAACATGGGGAATTGTGGTCTGACTCCTGCAACTCAAATCAAATTGTATTTGTATAACTTAGTCGAGACATTCCTAGCCCCAATAGTCCACAGACAATCCTAGCCCCCCTAGACCACAGACATTCCTAGCCCCCCTAGTCCACACATGTCCGTAGTGGAAACACAGCACAGTGAGTCACACACTGCAGCTCAACAAAGAAGGGGTGTTGTGAGCGCGTGCAGTAGGAGCTGAATCCCTGGAACAAAGACCTGCAGCATGACTGGACAAGACGGCAGTGACGTCACAATGGGCCACCGAACGTTCCATGGATGGTGTCATTAGAAGCAGGAAGTGATGAGTCATGGCTGCGCACTGGACGGGAAGTTGGGTGCTCAATCAAAGGGAGAGCCGCAGGCCCTGTCTGAAACCCAGAGGCATGTTGGGAGCTGGACACAAAGGTACTATAGATATACTCTTCAGAAATACAAAGAACCTCCAGAGAGACCGATAGAGAAGATAATGATCCCTCCATCTGGAGACCGAGAGGCAGTTATGTGGTTGAAGACAGATGAGGACTGGTATGAGTGGTGCTTGTGGTGAGAGGAAGAGAGGATGAGAGAGGAGAGGAGAAGAGGGAGAGGAGGAGGAGAAGAGGAGAGGAGGAGGAGAGGAGGAAGAGGATGAGAAGAGGAGGAGAGGAGGAAGAGGAGGGAGAGGAGGAGGAGAGGATGAGAGTAGGAGGAGGAGAGGAGGAGGAGAGCAGGAAGGGGAGCTGAGAGAGGAGGAAGCTGTTCTTACTTGGGGTAGATGGTGGTCATCTTGGCAGCAGCGTAGCCTGGCTTGCACATGCCTTCACTGAGGTTCCCATACTTATAGGACAGCTCTGCTGGCCTGAGGAGCACGAGGAGAAGAGGAGGAAAAGAGAAGGAGGAGAGGAGGAGAAGGAAAGGAGGATAGAGAAGCCAAACATTTATCACAACTGGTTTTTTTTTTATAGCTAGCTGTGAGTGTTCCAGAACATAAACGTTCAGCAGCTAGCGGCTGCAGTACCAGCCGCTAGCTGCTGCAGTACCAGCCGCTCAGGAAAGGGGATGTGAGTCAGAAAGACAAGATCACCCTGATCCTGTGTTTGCTTCGTCACGTCTGTTTTCTGACAAACACACTGCTGCTCTATAACACTCAGAGCTCTATAACACTCTGAGATCTAGAACACTCTGAAGTAGAACCCGACCGATAAATACTTTTTAAGGCCAATACTGATACGAATATTTGGTGAATTAAAAATCTGATATTCCCATATATCGGCCGATATACTGTTTATATATTTTTTAATCCAGAAACGCGTAACAAAACATAAACAGATTTCCCTAACATTAGTTATTTGTAGTTATTTATGAGTCCTCACTAAAATAATATGATAATGCAGTTTAAAAATAAACTTGTTTGTTTTATTGTCACAACAGAACAGACGAACATCAAAATGGGTGTTTCGTCAGTTCATTTTTTAATATTTTTTATATTCTTTTATCTGTATACATATTTGTTTTATTTGATTTAACTTCAATATTGTCTTTACATGATATCTGACTGTAAGAGTATATTATGTTCATCTATATACTTGAATGTTTGTTCACTTTTGTTCTTACAAAAAAACAAAAAACAATTATCGGCCATTATAAATGCCGATACCGATTGTTTGGAAAATGCCTAATATCGGCCGATAATATCGGCCCACCGATAAATCGGTCGGGCTCTACTCTGAAGATTCCGAACACTCCCAACAGAACAAAGCATCACAAACCACAACTAAGTCAACAAACACAAATTATAGAATGTACTTACAGTTTTCCATCCAGGTTAAGAAGAAAGCCCTGCTTGTCGTACACTGAAGAGAGACAGAGAGAAGGAGAGGAGGGGGGAGAGAGACAGAGAGAGACGCGATGATGGGGGAGAGAGAAGGAGAGGAGACATGGGGCAGAGGAGGGGGGAGAGAGAGGGGTGGAGAAAAAAAAAACATGTTATTAAACAAGACTGAGCCATGCCAGGTAGGCCCCAAGATTAGAATAGACAGCAGCGATGACGGGCAGCTAGCAGGCTGGGGTCTGGCTTGTAGCAGTCAGCTAGCAGGCTGTGGTCTGGTTTGTAGCGGTCAACTAGCTTGTAGCAGTGTACTAGCAGGCTGGAGTCTAGCTTGTAGCGGTCAGATAGTTTGCAGCGGTCAGATAGCTTGTAGCAGTCAGCTAACAGGCTAGCAGGCTGTGGTCTGGCTTGTAGTGGTCAGCTAGCTTGTAGCAATCAGCTAACAGGCTAGCAGGCTGTGGTCTGGCTTATAGCGATCAGCTAGCTTGTAGGCAGCGGTACACCTAGCACAGCTAGCCGTCAGCTAGCGCGTCTCCCCTAATAAGCAGCTGGGTCTTAAAGACCAAGCAAAGACAGTAGAAACTAAATAGAAACCAAACAGAAAAGTGTTAGGGTTACAGGAGGAAGGGGGTGGGGCATTGAGGTCCAACAAGCAGGATTAGGGTTAGAAGGCAGCCAATAGCACTCTGCTGTATTCAAAGATCAAATGAGAGTTTAAACAGCGGTTGCGGTCGAAGTTGCGTTTCACCTATGAAGGAGGACGGAGGTGTTGAACCATAGGTGCCTGGTGAAGAGCGGGCGAGAGGCAGAGAGGGAGAGAGGCAGAGAGGGATAGATGGGAGAGAGGGAGGGAGGGAGGAGAGAGGGAGCAGAGAGGGAGGGAGAGAGGAGGGAGGGAGGAGAGAGGAGGCAGAGAGGGAGGGAGAGAGGAGGGAGGGAGGAGAGGGAGCAGAGAGGGAGAGAGGGAGGGAGGGAGGGAGGAGGGAGGGAGGAGAGGGAGCAGAGAGGGAGGGAGGGAGGGAGGGAGGGAGGGAGGGAGGGAGGGAGGGAGGGAGGGAGGGAGGGAGGGAGGGAGGGAGGGAGGGAGGGAGGAGAGAGGGAGGAGAGAGGGAGCAGAGAGGGAGGGAGAGAGCAGAGGGAGGGAGGGAGGGAGGGAGGGAAAGAGGAGGGAGGGAGGGAGGAGGGAGGGAGGAGGGAGAGAGGAGGGAGAGAGGGAGGGAGGGAGGGAGGGAGGGAGGGAGGGAGGGAGGGAGGGAGGGAGGGAGGGAGGGAGGGAGGGAGGGAGGGAGGAGGAGAGGGAGCAGAGAGGGAGGGAGAGAGGAGGGAGGGAGGGAAGAGGGCAGTGTTTCCCATACATTGATTTATTTGTGGCGGGCCGCACAAATAAACAAATGGCAAAAAAAACTTTGCATTGTAGAGCTGCGCACAGCGCATTGATGCGCTCAGCTCCTTCTTGCCCCGCTTGCGTTCTCTCTCTCTCTTTCACTACAACGGACCCGTCTGTGAATAGCCCTCTCTCTCCGTGCACGCTCTGAATCAAGTCAAGGGACGAACTTTCCGAGAATCAGCACAAATGTGTCCAAATCGGATACATTCAAGTTACATATAATAATATTCATAGTTAACTACATCCGGCAAATATAACAATATAAGCCCCAACGTTACGTTTACGTAAAGCTCCAATTTAGTTGAAATAATTCCGGAATTACTTGTTGAAGTCACAATATACACTCACATCTAACCTATACTAAGACATAGCTGTGGGCTGAGCCCCAAATGTTTAAGTATAGCTCCACCCCTGCCTGCCGTCACAAATATAATGACATGTGGGAAACACTGGAGAGAGAGAGAGGAATGGTAGAGGGAGATGAACGAAGGGGCGATGAGGGGTGAGGAGGGTGCGACGAGGGGTGAGGAGGGGTGGGGAGGAAAGTGAGGAGGGGTGGGGAGGGGTGAGGAGGGGTGGGGTGAGGAGGAGGGGTGAGGAGGGGTGAGGAGGAGGGGGGATGAGGGGTGAGGAGAGGTGGGGAGGAGGGGTGAGGAGAGGTGGGGAGGAGGGGTGAGGAGGGGTGGGGAGGAGGGGTGAGGAGGAAGGTGAGGAGGAGGGGTGAGGAGGGGTGGGGAGGGGTGGGGAGGAAGGTGTGGAGGGGTGGGGAGGAAGGTGAGGAGGGGTGAAGAGGGGTGAGGAGATGTGAGGAGGGGTGGGGAGGAGGGGTGAGGAGGGGTAGGGAGGGGTGAGGAGGGGTGGGGAGGGGTGGGGAGGGGTGGGGAGGAGGGTGAGGAGGAGGGTGAGGAGGGGTGGGGAAGGGAGAGGAGGGGTGGGGAGGAGGGTGAGGAGGGGTGGGGAGGAGGGGTGGGGAGGAGGGTGAGGAGGGGTGGGGAGGAGGGGTGGGGTTGAGGGTGAGGAGGGGTGGGGAGGAGGGTGAGGAGGGAGTGTACCTGAGCCTACCACCTGTCCCGCGATGAGAGTACTGTCCACCTCCGAGTCTGAAAAACAAGAGGCGGGGTTAGTCCCTAGCAACCGTAACTAGGGCTCGCGGCAGATTGAGGCCTCCCAGAGGAAGAGGAGGAGGAGGAAGAGGAGGAAGATGAGGAAGAGGAGGAAGAGGTTAATCTGTTAGTCCTCCTGGGTCAATTACAAACTGGTTGGTCTTCATCCCTGGACTGCAACCCCTTAGCACCAGAACACACCCCGCCCCTTTAGCCATGTTGTTATGGTTACAGGCCCAGGTCAACACCACCTCATCACAGCAGCGAATACAGAGCGCGTCAACAAACATGTCAACAAAACAAAAAAGAGAACCAATCATTGTGAAGAAGAGGATGGAATGCCAGGCTCCAAGTGGTGGAGGTAGTGTAGGTGTTAGCTGTGATTGGCTGCTCCAGAGTATGCCCCCCAGCCCCCCAGCCCCCCTCCTCCACCAAGCAGCATAGCGTAGCCCCCCCCACCCTTCCTCCCAAACGCCCAACTGTCACCCAGTGGAGGAGAGCAGAGGCTGGGGTCTCTACCTGGGGGAACAGTCCTCCTGGTGGTGGGGGCCACCACACTGAGGGGGGGCTCTGCCTCTGCCTCTGCAATGGAAATTTGGGTTAGGAGGGCTAGGATGGGGGGGAGGATGGGGGAGAGGATGGGGGAGAGGATGGGGGGGAGGATGGGGGGGAGGATGGGGAGGAGGATGGGGGGAGGATGGAGGTGAGGATGGGGGTGAGGATGGGGGGGAGGATGGAGGTGAGGATGGAGGTGAGGATGGGGGAGAGGATGGGGGGGAGGATGGGGGGGAGGATGGGGAGGAGGATGGGGGGAGGATGGAGGTGAGGATGGGGGTGAGGATGGGGAGGAGGATGGGGGGGAGGATGGGGGGGAGGATGAGGGGAGGATGGGGGGAAGGATGGGGGGGAGGATGGGGGGAGGATGGGGGGGAGGATGGGGGGGAGGATGGGGGGAGGATGGGGGTGAGGATGGGGGGGAGGATGGGGGGGAGGATGAGGGGAGGATGGGGGGGAGGATGGGGAGGAGGATGGGGGGAGGATGGGGGTGAGGATGGGGGGGGGAGGATGGGGAGGAGGATGGGGAGGAGGATGGGGGGAGGATGGGGGGGAGGATGGGGGAGAGGATGGGGGGGAGGATGAGGGGAGAGGATGGGGGGAGGATGAGGGGAGAGGATGGGGGGGAGGATGGGGGGAGGATGGGGGGGGATGGGGTGGAGGATGGGGGAGAGGATGGGGGGGAGGATGAGGGGAGAGGATGGGGGGGAGGATGAGGGGAGAGGATGGGGGGGAGGATGGGGGGAGGATGGGGGGGATGGGGTGGAGGATGGGGAGAGGATGGGGGGGAGGATGAGGGGAGAGGATGGGGGGGAGGATGGGGGAGAGGGCTCCAGCTCTGTTGGTTCTGCTGAGACAACTAATAAAGAGGAGGTGGAGAGACGGGGGACATCAAATAGACAAAGGACACACACACACACAGACACACACACACAGACACACACACACAGACCAAAAACAGACGTGTTTGTTATCTTAAACATTTGGCAAATGCCTCACATATCCTTTCCACATACATACACACCCTCCTCACACACACACACACACTTCCAACTCACCCCAAAAGATTTGTCTTCTTACTTAAGACTTCTAAAAGATAAGGAGTGTGTGTGTATGTGTGTGTGGGAGGGGTTACCATAGACACAACCCTGAGCAGTGATGAGCGCAACTAGCAGTTATTCTGGTTACCATGGAGAGCAGAAAAGGACAGTGCATCCTTGTACAGTATTATCTGTGTTGCATCTGACTTCAGATCAAGAGTTTCCATGTTCAAATCCCCCCTTGTACGACGCTTCGGATGAAAGCATCTGCTGACACGATATTACGTTACTTAGATCAACGTCCAGGAGTTCAGAGTGTTCTTGTGTGACACCACCCTCTGGTGGACAAACATCCTCATCACAAGGTGATATTATTACGGGGTCCCCTTCAAATCCTCTCTTTCCCAGCACAAGGCACATGTTATCTAGCCTGGTCCTAACCAGACTCTCCTACATTGCATTTGTACAGAGAGTCTGGCCTCGCTCCATTGACAAGCGTTAACTTCCTTGTAGGCGGGTACTCTGTTGAAGTTTAAAACTATTGGATCTGCCCAGAGCCACTCTGATCTGCCATAACCAATCGCTAGCGTTCGCCTTAGCCAATTCCTTCACCACTACTGTAACAGAGCTAGCTGCCGTAGCTGGAAAATCAAACTGTTCCCGAACCCCGTGGGGAGGAGGGCCACAACATCATGGCCACCAACAAAACTCAGCAAAACTTGTTCTTGCTCTGGCTTTAGCTTATGGATATTCGGCAGCGTTGCAACAACGGACCGAATGACTTCGCTCGCATCTTTCTCCGCCGCCATTACGGAACTACAACACAAACTAGCGCACGACATCAACGTCATCGTTCTCAGCCACTCCCTCTGTTCGCTGATTCGCCGGTAGAAAATCAACCTGAAAAATCTGACTTACGGCGTTTTTGAATGGAAGGGAGAAAACAGGACAGAGTAACATGGCGGATATGGCCGGGGAGGTTTTGACGACGTCGCTTAGGCGGCAGGCGTGTGTTGCTTAGGCGGCCACCTTAACTGAAAAGTGCTGCGGGAAACGCAGTATCTCAGTCGGTTTATCTTCTATCTGGTGTAGATCTTGTGCTAACAGTACAGAGACATGTCAAACCACCTTTTTAATATAGTTTGATCGTTTTTAGTTATAAATATTAAGCAGCTTGATTAACTGAAAACGGTTTGTTAAACCTTGGACAGGTGCTCCTCTCTGTAACCCTACAGGAGGGTATCTCTCCAGGAGCAGGGTTGGAGAGTAACCCTACAGGAGGGTATCTCTCCAGGAGCAGGGTTGGAGTGTAACCCTACAGGAGGGTATCTCTCCAGGAGCAGGGTTGGAGGACCCTGAGGCGTGCGAGGAAGATTGTGGCCGACACCTCCCACCCTGGACACTCCCTGTTCCAGCTACTCCCCTCTGGCAGAAGGCTGCGGTCCATCAGGACCAAAACCTCAGGCCATAAGAACAGTTTCTACTGGCCTCTTCAACAAGGACTCCCATTGACATTCATTCACTTATTTAACTATTATAAGTCCATCCAATGGAAATTGCACCTCCCTGCCACAGTAAATTCCGTGTTTGTATAACATACATGGTGAATAAACCGAATTCTGATTCTGGGATGGAAGGATAAAATAAACTAATCAACAGATCAATTAATGGATATACACATCCATCATTAGTGAATCAACCACACAGACATACTGTAAATAGAGAGGGAAGGCTGAAGGAGAGGAAGATGGAAGGATCCTGTTATAAGTTCTGAATGGATGAATTAATAAATGAATGAATGGATGGATGAATGGATGGATGAAGGAACGCCTGACCAGAGGGCTGCAGTAGAGAGGTACTCACGAGGCTTGTGACCCCATACGTGCAGGTGCAGCTTGCCGGAGGAGTAGTAGATGAACACCAGAACCAGCATGGGGCAGAACACAAACAGAACCTTGTGTGTCGGCTTCATGTTCCTCACTCGTTCACCTGGACTCCCTCCACCACATCCCCTAGACACAGGAGGGAGGGAGGGAGGGAGGGAGGGAGGGAGGGAGGGAGGGAGGGAGGGAGGGAGGGAGGGAGGGAGGGAGGGAGGGAGGGAGGGGTGTGAGAATGCTGGTTTTGACTAAATTCTTCATCACTCTGTAACCGACGGTAAACATTAAACAACACAGGAAGCTGATGTTGTCACCCTCTATTCCAGTAAGCAGCTAGGCAATTTAAAGATGTCGCCAAGCAGCTGCTAAACATGGAGCAGGTTAGCAGTGTAAAGGACTAACACCAGTTCTTATACCATGGTCTGGGTGAATACTCGATTCTGATTGGCTGCAGGGGTGTCCATTATAGGGTGATAACGGACACCTACTACGTAATTGCAGTAACTTGTATTTACAACAATGAGTGACTTCAATATTTATTTTAACCTATTTGAAAAATGTTACTTTTCTGAATGTAGTGTGTCAGTGTCACGTAACCGCTCATCTCACATCCCATTTGCTATTCACCTCGCCAGTCAATCTACTGCAGACAGGCTGCGGCCAACACGACAGTAGCAGCAACTCTACACATGGCCGATTATTTTCTTCTTAAAAATCTTGATTTTATATTCGGACAATGACATGGCTCGATAGCTGTCTAGTCTTGTTGTTAAACAAACTGTCAAATTATAATTACTGTTTGGAGAATATGTCAACTTTGATGCGGTCATCTCACATCCATTTGCTATTCAACTCGCTATACATGCTGCGGCCGTACTGTAGCCTAGTACTAGTATATGGCCGATACTTTGTTTGTGAAAATCTTGATATGGATTTTGGGACAGTGACATGGCTGGTTAGCTAGCAAATCTTCCTGTCAAACATACTGTAAAATTATATTTACTGTTTGTCAACTGTGGCACAGTAATATCATACTAGTGGTAGTGTAACACTTCATTCTACTGTATCATAGGATCTCATGGAACAACAATGATACTGAATGGTATCAACGTTGACAACACTGACCCTGCTGGTCTCTCTCCTGTTCTACGCCTAGTCCTCACCCTGCTGGTCTCTCTCCTGTTCTAGCCCCACTCCTCACCCTGCAGGTCTCTCTCCTGTTCTACCCCCACTCCTCACCCCGCTGGTCTCTCTCCTGTTCTAGCCCCACTCCTCACCCTGCAGGTCTCTCTCCTGTTCTACCCCCACTCCTCACCCTGCTGTTCTCTCTCCTGTTCTACCCCCACTCCTCACCCTGCTGTTCTCTCTCCTGTTCTACCCCCACTCCTCACCCTGCGGGTCTCTCTCCTGTTCTACCCCCACTCCTCACCCTGCTGATCTCTCTCCTGTTCTACCCCTACTCTTCACCCTGCGGGTCTCTCTCAATATTCAATATTCTGAGACAATATCTCAGACCTTACATTTAGACATTTAGCAGACACTCTTATCCAGAGCGACTTACAGTAAGTATAGGGACATTCCCCCTGAGGCAAGTAGGGTGAAGTGCCTTGCCCAAGGACAAAACATAATTTCTCATGGCCGGGAATCGAACCAGCGGTTAGGGAATCGGGCTAGTAATAAGAAGGTTGCCAGTTTGATTCCCCACTGTGCCAAATGATGTTGTGTCCTTGGGCAAGGCACTTCACCCTACTTGCCTCGGGGGAATGTCCCTGTACTTACTGTAAGTCGCTCTGGATAAGAGCGTCTGATAAATGACTAAATGTAAATGTGTGTGTGGTGTGACCAAAGGTGGGTTTGGAAGATTTAGCAACAGTGCACTCAGCTGAAGGAAAAGTGAAATACGACCCTCTCCACCTCGGCCATTAAACAGATTAGAGGGCTGGATTATGTTAATCCAAGATGGCAGACGATGTCGCCCAATGGTTAAAAGCATACTATAAGAATAATTCTGCAATGCCCTGATGGTATATGAAGGCAGAGCCATCTGTAACAGGCCTCCACATTGATTAACATTTGCTTTCGATGTACTTTGGAGGTATTTTGATCTCGTTGTTATGGGAAGGACGCTAGTGGGGACCTGGGGAGTCAGGTGGCTGAGCGGTGAGGGAATCGGGCTAGTAATCCGAAGGTTGCCAGTTCGATTCCCGGACATGCCAACTGACGCTGTGTCCTTGGGCAAGACACTTCACCCTGCTTGCCTCGGGGGAATGTCCCTGTACTTACTGTAAGCGTCTGCTAAATGACTAAATGTAGTGGACATGCAAGGGAACACAGAACGTTACCCTCCGGACATTCCGACTACTGTACCTTGCCCCCTCTCCAGCCTCCTGCTTATACTGTCTTTATCTCTTGATCTCCCTAGAAATTGTTAACACACTGACAGACACGCCACCGACCAGATTAAACAAGAGCGATAGGGTCTCGTTGGCCTTCGAGGATCGATTTTCTTTCTTTTTTTTTACACTGGGTGCCCGTACTAGGACACTACACGCTGCAATAAGAATAGAAACAGTTAGCCTAGCTACTTACAGGCAGGATTGTCTGGAATGTAAAACCAATTTTAGACGAATATATTAACAAACGTTGAAATAAAAAACAAGCTACTTGTTGGACTACAATAGTACACCGGTTTACAGGCAAAAAGTTATGAAAACAAACTAGCTACAGCATATCGCTAGCAGTGCACCTGGATACTGTAACGGAACAGAAATTCAACTGTGAAAGCAGAACAGAAGCCATTTTCATCAATCGCAACCAAAACTGCTTAAAATTGTTTTTTATTAGAGCTAGTCTATTTTGACTTGGCTGTCACACGCATATAGGGCTTGTTATAACCGTAGATATGTGTTTAAAAAAGGTGGTTAAATGTGTATTGGGTCGATAATGTGGTGTAATTGTGGTTGGACACTGATAAGAACTGGATAGCTAGCTCGAATACCGTTAGCTATGTAGAGGGAGCTAGCTTAGCAAACTATAACGACGTAGCTATAGATGGTGGGTTAGGTGGTCAAGCACGGAATAGTTCACTGTGTAACGGAAACATACCCGTTAGATCATTTTCACCGTTCCGTCTGAGTATTTCATGATGGTATAATGTAGGCATTATTCACCCTAAGTACTACAGTAACTAGGTTTCCAGTTTCTCAGTTCAGTGAGGTACTGTAGTTGACTATACTTAAATGCTCTTAGTGTTACATATTCTGGTAGGAAAATACATCTCATGTCTAATGAAAAGTAATTTGACTGCGCTACCAGATCAACTGGTTCCAGAACACTTCTCTCGCTGACTATCAAACCTGGACGTGAGATAAAAATAACGGTTATTGGCTGTTGAAGTCCGCATTTCGCTAATGTCAATCTCCTCTGATCACAGAGAGCAGGCAAATGTATATCACAGTGCAAAAATAATCAAAACATTGTATTGATTACCTACGGTTGTATTAGCCGTGTATTACGCTTGTGTTTAGGCTACCAAAGCAAGCTTACAAAAACGTTTTCAAGAAGTGGAAGCCACGTATAAATCGTTTCTCTGGTTCACTGCTGGGCTGTTTGCTAACGCAGTTAGCTCTACACGTTGGCCTGCTACATACAACCGAAAACGACACGTTTTCACAAAGGTGCCTGTCTACAGTAGCCAAATAAATAAAAACCTGGTTATCGCTATTTGTTGGAATTTGTTTCATCTTTACCGTGTCCTTTGCCCTTCTCAATCCTGGGGCTGGGAAAGGCTTGGTTTGGTTAGCAGAGGTGGGCAACACGGCCGTGGTTTAGACCCCCGTTTTATCCATCATGTCAATCCTCTGAACAGGGCTGAGTACAGGACGTTCACTTTGCCCCTACCTCTCTCTGTCTTTCTCTCGGTCTCTCTCTCCGTCTCTGTCTCTCTCCGTCTCTCTCTCTCTCTGTTTCCCTCTCTCTGTTTCCCTCTGTCTCTGTCTCTCTCCCTCTCTGTCTCTCTCCCTGTCTCTCTGTATCCTACATCTGTATCAGAAAGCGGATTTTTCCAATACCTTCACGCAAACCCACAACCTAAATAGCCTTTCTCGTCAACGATTTTTTTTCTCCGGATATAACCTACTGACATGTTTTGCCCTGGGCAACTGTGCAAGGCAAGTCGGGGATTGTTTGAGCAAGGATTTGTCCAAAAAATTAAAACCAACGTTTTCACAATACAAAAAAATATATTATTTACGTAATACTACTTCCTATAGCATCCACAAAACACTAGCCTAAAACCTACACAGAAGGTGTTTTTGATACCGTCATGTCTCTCAAAAGTTGAAGAGCCATCAGACCAACACGTACAAAGATATGCCAACACCAGTGAAGACAACAGATATAAGTTATTTGTTGCGGCGGGCTGCTGCACATCATATCCTAGCCTAAGTAGTTTACAGATATGCGCGTGATGCACGTGGACGGGAGCAAGCTGGTTCTAAAGTAGACAAGCGCCTCCTATGAACGGACAGCCATCCCCCTTCCCACCCGCTCCCCCCCCCCCCCTTCCCCGCCCCCCGCCACATTTCCAAACCCACAGTCCCGTCGACCCCGCGGGCCAGGTCACTGCATCGCAACTGGTCACATGGTTTGCCCACCCTGTTGCATTTACGGTTTCCAGCCGTTCAATCGAGATGAATGGAGCTTTTTGCTTTCGGGTCTAAGCTTCACGTGGTCGGCTGCTGGTCAGCTGTTACATTATGTTCTGCGGGCTTTTATGACGGTAGCATCAAAATCCCTGTATTATGTGGTCCTCGTGTGCTTTCAATGTAACTCGATGGACCTCGTCCAACAGTTTCTGCTTAGGCTATGCCTTCCACTGTCCCCAGAGCTGTAGACCACGCTGCCTCTACAGTGTTGAGCTTACAGGTTGATTAGGTCTTGTTCTGAAAATCACTGTAAGGCCCCCTTCACTTTCATCCAACCTGTCAATATTGGGTCGGATTATAATGTCTACCCAGTGTAAACCACACCATCCCAAAACAACACCAGTATTAAAATCTGAGCTCGATTTAACTCCTCGGACAGGACAACAGGGGCAATCCCCAGGTGGTGTGTTCAGATTGCCGCTTCGCTCCTCCAGGCTCTGAGCCCCCCTTACTCACCCTCCTCAGGTTACACTCTGATTCGATTTCCCCCTCAGTCAGGTCTGTTGCGGCCGTGCCACCCGCTCTCTCACCGCCGTCTCCGTCCTTCGCTGTCGGGACGGAGGCCAAAGATGGAAAGAGAAAAAACCTTCTTCCGCCAGGTCCTCTGATGTCCGCTGCGCTGCACATAGATCTATTAATATTGAATCAGGCAGGAAACAGAAACCTCTACCCCACTTTCTCCAGCTGGGGCCAAGAGATTAGCAGGATAAAGTATTTATATATACACACACACACACACACACAATAACGCACACACTCCTGTGTTTTACGCCGTGTCAACATAACAGAAGGGATCGCGGGAGAGTTGGACCGCGTTCTGCCGTGACAGAAGACACACGGAGCTACGAGCCAGTCCTTTCTGACGGACTCATTCTACAACCAGGGTGTATATTGTGTCTCTTGTATTAGCATAATGGAAAAAATGCTTTAAAAAAAGCTAACACCAAATAGTTATTGGTTTTGATGAATGTGAACCGTTTGCAGACTGATGACGTATTTTTCTAACTTTAGATTGTTGAGATAATCTTCAAGCGTCGGCTTTGAGATACATAATCTGTTCTGCTCCAGAGTCGCTCCATCCCTCCATTCCTCCCTCCCTCATTTCCCTCCCTTCTTTCCCTTCATACTCTTTTCTTTTAATAAACATGTTCAGACCCCATCCACGGAGGAGGTGACACGCTGTAGAGTTATAGGAAGTGACATCATTCAATGTGCACCAATCAAAGGACCCTGTGGTATTACAATACAGGGCTGTAGTCATGGGCTACAGGCCGTCACTGACTTTTAGTGAGGCCAAACGCAAGTGGAAGCTCAGCACTGGAACTGTTTAGTATTTGGAGCTGGGCAAGATGTAAAATAATCATGGTTTGGAGGACCAGAGCCATGGAGCCGCCAGCGTCACTCCAGTCCTCCCAGTGAGAGAGACACTGTTCGCAGTATCATCAAGGCTGTGGGTAAACACAGCCCAACGACCGAGTCACAACTGATCCTCGACATCCACACAACACAAACATGGTTCACACATCCTGTACCGCGCACTCTAACGGTGCGTTCACACTGCAGCGGAGCGGGCGGCGCGCGACGTCGGCTTCCAATTCATTTTCAATGAAACCAGGATTTGACGCTCGCGAAGGGCATTGTGGGAAGGCGAGCGGAGCGTTGCAAGTTGGATTTTCTCAACTTTATGTAAATGAGGAGCGTGAAAACGCTAGCGTTGGCCAATCGGATTGGTTTCTTGTTTCTTGTAAGGTAGCAACTGTTGGTCATGGTAAACATTTCTAGGTTTTACAATTTCAAGATGGAGGAGAAACTTATCGCAGGCTATGTGTCTGCACACTCAGTTCTGTTCAGAACAAAGTTACGTAATGTGACAAGCCTGAATTTAAAGATTACATGAAAGTGAAACAATAATCTCTTCCTTTTTTGGGGGGTTGCAAAAAGGAAAGTATGCGTGTGTGTGTGTGTGTGTGTGTGTGTGTGTGTGTGTGTGTGTGTGGAAGCAGGGGGAAGTTTCTGAAGGGTAGTTTCAGAGCGTGTCACTAACGAGGATCCTTGGTATTGGTTAATCAGTTGTGTTACTGTTTGACAACTTCTTGGTTCTTGTGGTTTGGGGCTGGGTGTGTACTGGTTCCTCAGGATGTCTCCCTCCCCTAGCAGGTTCTATCTGCTCAGATGTCCCTTTAGATAACAGCATCTGCTAATGAAGAAAATGTAAGTGTAAAGTAATCCCTCCTTTGGTGGATGTAAGTGCCCCAGAAGCAGCCTCCTACAGGCCTCAGCTTTCTCTGGCAGCAGTGAAAGTGAGCGTCTGTGCTGCCTGAACAGGCCCTCGGCAGGTCAGATAACCGCTGAAGGATAGCCAGCATGGCGTTGTTTTACCAGGCATGAGTAATGGATAACCGTGACGTCTGAATCATAGATGAGGACGGTGCTCTTTGGCCGACTGCCTTCTGCATGGCTACCCAGCCCCAGCCCCAGACCAGAACGAGACTAAACCCAGACCAGGACCAAACCAGACCCAGACTCAAACCAGACCCAGATGCACAGAACAACACAAGGTCAGACTGGGCACTGAAATTCTTAGGACAAGGCAACGCAAAGCAACCTGGCATAACATGACATATATAAGTACACAGAACATAGATTATGCTTATCTATGATCAGCTAAAATATAGTAAACCTCCTAATAAACTAATAATATACACTATTCAATAAAGTAAACTAAACCTCTAAATACACATAATACACATAATAATGTATTCTAACCTACTAACAAACCTATACAATGGAGCACACCCAATAAAAGATAAGATAAAAATTGCAAATGTGCAAAGTATATGCTGGGCAGTGCAGTAGCTACTCAGACTGTAAAGTTGTGATGTGCAGGAAGGAAATGGGGGGTAATAACAGTAGTTATCTGTTCAGGAGCCTGATGGCCTGGAGATAGAAGCTGTCTCCTAGTCTATTAGTTCGTAAGCTAACACTAACAGACACTGGTGGCGGTGGCGGCAGCCGACGACCAATCTAGCCGAAGACTGAGACGGAACCGGGCGGCGACGGGGTGGTGGAGGGTCGCGCACTTGATAGCATGGACAAACTACACAGGGAGAGAATCATATTTAAAGGCACGGATCATGTGACACCATTAATTGATAGCGGGAGCGCTAATCGACCTGAACCCCAGTGACCGCCCGACCCGGGAACGGGGGACGGTAGGGCGTTCTTAGCGGGGGGAGTGAGTAGTGTACACTACGATTAAGCCCGAGTGCAGAGATCGGTCTTGCCTGACTGAACTTGCGCAAGCTTCATATGGTAGCACTGTGAACAGTTCGTTGTTGGGGTGGTTGGGGTGGTTGGGGTCGCCCATGATCTTCCTGGCCTTTGACAGGCACCGCCTGGTGTAGATGTTTCGTATGGAGGGAAGTTCACCTCCTGCGCTGCGCTGACCGCACCACCCTCTGAAGTGCTTTAGGGTTCAGCTCAGTACAGTTTTCAAACCAGGAAGTGATGCAACCAGTCAAGACACTTTCTATGGTGTCGTTGGTCCACAAGGACCAGCCACTCTCATTGGTTTACTCACAAGAAGAAGGAAGTCATCTGTGGTTCATCAGTAAGCTGCAATTGAGTTTTTTGGGGTTGAGAAATTGTTGTTTTGGGTGGAAGGTTTTCAGTTACAGTGGAAATGTCAGTGACGAGGTTGTACCTGGTGTCTGTGGGACAGGTATGGACATCTCAGCAGAGGTGCAGTGGTTCAGATCTCACCCCTGATGGGTACATCTCAGCAGAGGTGCAGTGGTTCAGATCTCACCCCTGATGGGTACATCTCAGCAGAGGTGCAGTGGTTCAGATCTCACCCCTGATGGGTACATCTCAGCAGAGGTGCAGTGGTTCAGATCTCACCCCTGATGGGTACATCTCAGAAGAGGTGCAGTGGTTCAGATCTCACCCCTGATGGGTACATCTCAGAAGAGGTGCAGTGGTTCAGATCTCACCCCTGATGGGTACATCTCAGCAGAGGTGCAGTGGTTCAGATCTCACCCCTGTATGTTGCTTTAGATAAAAACTCCTGCTCAATGAATACATTACTAATGGGCTAGACACACAGAATCAAAGCACTTCCATGTCATATTGGTGTGTGTGTGTGCACAGTATCTCTGAGGTAAAGAGAATCTTTCACGTTGTGAATGTCTTTTTAAAACACACTCTGTAAAAACACACATTTTCGAAAAACAGTCAAACCTTGTTGCCTGACCTTGTCCTTTTGAACCCTTGTGTAAATGTTCCCTCTAGTTACCCAGTAACAGCTGCAGCCGACCTGTGAGGGGGAGGGAGGACGGAGATGAACAGTCCATACTCAGTTGGACTGAGTTGGACTCAGTCCAGACAAACATCATAAGAAAACGTCAGCCCACGGTGGGTTCAGAGAGAGGAGGAAGGGAGAGAGGGGGGTAGAAAGAGAAAACAGGTGAAAGTGATGGAGTTGGGTAGGAAAGGAGAGACAGAGGGAGAGAGAGAGTAAGGGACAGAGAGAGAGAGAGAGAGAGAGAGAGAGAGAGAGAGAGAGAGAGAGAGAGAGAGAGAGAGAGAGAGAGGAGGGGAAGTCAGAAAGAGAACGAGAGAGAGGAGGGGGAGGAAGGGTTGGATGGATTGCATGCTGCCAGACCCAGATTTCTCAGACGATTACAGGTCAGGTTGATTATGTGATACAGAGAGAACAGACCAGAGGCCTTCAGGCTTAGCTGAGACTTACGCAGTCTACTACCACACAGAAGGAGGGAGGGAGAGTAGGAGGGAGAGAGAGTAGGAGGGAGGGAGAGTAGGAGGGAGGGAGAGTAGGAGGGAGGGACGGAGGGAAGGAGGGAGGGTAGGAGGGAGGGAGAGTAGGAGGGAGGGACGGAGGGAAGGAGGGAGGGTAGGAGGGAGGGAGGGTAGGAGGGACGGAGGGTAGGAGGGAGGGAGGGTAGGAGGGAGGGAGGGAGAGTAGGAGGGAGGGGATTGGGACACAAGTCCAGTGTTTTTTTATTATTATTATGTACAGATCATATTATTTTATTATTATTATGTACAGATCATAGTGTTTTATTATAATTATCATGGTAGCTGTGTTTGAAGGTGTGAAACCAGACAAGAATAATCAAAACCAGAGAACTGGGAAAGACGATTCCAACAGCACAGCCTTCAATTGACAGCAGAGCCTTCTGTCTCTCTCTCTTTACTTCTCTCTCCCTCTCTTTCTGTCTCTCTCTGTTTGGATGTCAACAAAGAAGATGTTAAATCTGCTCAATCTTTGTTTGAAGGGGAATGTGTGTGTGTGAGAGAGAAAGTTCACGAGAAGCAGAACCCATGGTGTACTCTCCAATCCTGTTGGGGCAGGTCTTTCAGGAATGTGAAGTAAGGAGATATTTAGGCCTTTCACCCTCTTCACACACACACACACACACACACACATGCAAGATATAAACATAAACACACACAGTAGTAGTGGTAGTGTTGGTAGCAGAGATGGGAAATACAAATACTTTGTTACTGTACGTAAGTAGATTTGTCTAGTATCAGTACTTAACTTTACAAAAAAAGAAGAAAGTATTGAAAAAAAGTATTGAAAGGTTGAAAAAATGTTTTCGAAAGAGGGGGGGAGGAAGAGAGAGAGAGAGGGGGAAGAAGAGAGAGAGAGGGAGGAAGAGAGAGAGAGGGGGGAGGAAGAGAGAGAGAGAGAGGGGGGGAGAGAGAGAGGGGGGGAGAGAGAGGGGGGGAGAGAGAGAGAGGGGGGAGGAAGAGAGAGAGGGGGGGGGAGAAAGGGGGAGGGAAGAGAGAGAGGGGGGAGGAAGAGAGAGAGGGGGGGGGGAGAAAGGGGGGGGGGGGGGAAGAGAGAGAGGGGGGGAAGAGAGAGCCCTGAACCTGATTCTATCAAGTTCCACCATGTGCATAGCTGCCAGAAGTTCCTCATAGGACCCTGATTGGTCCAAACCACTCTGGCTCGGGTACAGATGAATAACTTGGAGCTTGGCAAGATAGATTCTTGCGTGGTCGTGATCTGGTGAATCTTGCAGTCTTGCAAGGCTACACTTATGGACCCAGATGAGTGAAACCGTTCCGTTGGTTTCACACTCACCTCTCCCTCTCTCAACCTCAAGCATGAAAAGCAACATGTAAAAGTTATGTGTTCACAGTGTAGCACAGTCAACAGACAAAGCACGGTACCATCACACCTTCTCCTACCCCTGACAAGGAAAGGGTCTTCCCCCTTTGTCCTTATCTCCCAGAGGAAAAGCTTCAAAGCTTCTGGCCCAGCATGGGGTCAGAGCAAGGATGTAGGTTTGCATAGGGACCATGGGGACTAGTCACGACCAAAGTTTGGGAAAGACACAATCGTCCCCACCAATATTTTGTTAATTTTCGAAAAAAATATCTATTTGCAAAACTCATTCCTATTATTATCTATACTATGTTCGTCGCCGAGAAAAGTGAAAAATACATTTCCAAGTTAACCAATGCGCCGGAAAGCTGGAAAAGGCCACTAGCATCAGTGGAGTCGTCTATTTGAAGCGCAAATTTCCACCATAGCCGTAGTTTCTCATTCAGTGTACAGATTTCATGTCCTCCGACATATCATCAAGGCGACGTTTGATCGTGTTATCAGAGAGGGGGATTTTTTCTTTTGCAGCATCTGGCCCTAGCATTACCTCATCCATTTTTTGCAGGCTGGTAATATGAGCGACTCTGCTAAAGTGTGTGGCTTTTTAGATTTAGCAAACAACTAAAAAAACTAGCCTTTTGTGCCTTCTCATACACGCACGGTAGAAAGCATATGTTCGCTCTGTGTGGTATTCTGTGTTTTAAGTCTTTTAAAATATTCAATGTCTTTGTTCTGGTGTGCCGGGTGCTTGGTCTCCATGTGCCTTGCCAATTTGCTAGGCACCATGGCTGCATTAGCCAACGTCTACCTGCAGACCAGGCATACTGGTATGGGGCACGTTACCTACTGGAGGTACGAGTCGTTATAATGCCTCACTTTTCTCTTTGCTGAATTCGATTCCGATGTCTGTTCCTGTGGAGGTGGATGCATTCTCTTTAAAAACGTATCCATTGCCCCTACCTGCACTCCTCCATCTGCTGTCAATACGGCATAACGAACGAAGTCAACGAACGAACTGTTGTTGACGTTAAGCCCTGAATCAACTGTGAACTGTAGCCGATTGTTGTTTGTGCCGCAAATAGCCTAAATTTTTTATTGATATAATATCAATTAAATGAATTTAAAAATGTATTATGTTATTTATTTATTTAATGTCATTAAATGATCAAGCCTTGGGCCATTCCGCGGCACCCCTGAGCATGCGTCACGGCACCCCAGGGTGCCGCGGCACCTACTTTGAAAACCCCTGTAGTAGAGCATGTAACTTTAATGGGACCGTGCTAGTTTAGCCTAGTACCAGCAGGCTAACAACTAAAAAGTGATATTAACTGATAATAAGTAGGCCTATATAATCCCTTGGATAGTAATATGCCTATCCCTGTAATGTCGACCAATGTCAGCAGTCAACTAAGCATGGTTAGTGTCTGTATGAAATTGATGAATTACTGTGCAGGAAAAAAAGCACCCTGAAGATACAGATGTAGAGCAGGTTGGTGATGAACTGTCCATTTTGGTAAAGATTGCATTAAATTGCAGTTTTTTAAGGGACAATGTTACCCATGAATGTTATCATTCACACTTATACTTGTATATAGTAAAAAGGTTCTATAAATTGGTATGCCCAAATGTATGCATCATATATGATTTCATTGCTCAGAAGTCCAGTACATGATGTAGGCCTAGTACAGCTCCATAAAACCTGAACCAATTACCTACATATAAAAATAAAATTCTGAACAAACAAGTGTCCCTACCAAAGCTGAGACCAAACCTACGCCCTTGGGTCAGAAACAGAGGCCACATGGCCTAAGTATCAGACAAAGGAGTTATAAGGAAGAACTTTCTTTTGTGGATTTAGAAACATATTCTCAAGGACTACATGGCTCATGGACACTATTTCAATGACTGTAGTTGATGTGTTATAATGTGTGTTTTTCTCATTTACTTAGAACGTTGTTTAATTGAGGTTTGATTATAACTTCCCTTCAGGTATAGTTAAGTCAGTCAATCTTGATATCAAAATGATAGTACCATACTAACATTTTATGAATAACCATTTATGAATGTTGTATTGTTATATTCTGAAGTTTAAGCATTCCATGGACATTTGAAATAACGGAACTCAAAGCTAGCAGCCACTTCACACCTCTAGGCAGATCTCAGGATGACGCCCAGGTGGGGAGTAACTGAACAATCAGGAATTCACCTGTACAAGGATACCCCTCTTTCCTTGGGGAGTATAAAACCCCCCAACGTACAATCATCCCCGGTTGTTCGTAGGATTAAACTGAGGTGAACGCGTCACTCTCTAACCTATTCCTCTCAACCTGCACATTCACTGAGCGCCCGGAACTTTGACGAGAGATTCCGCTTTCTATTCGTTGGACACAACGAACCATTGACTAATTTCTTCAAAGCTGCAAAAGTAACTGCGATTTGCAATATTTCTTACTTGTGACATATTGGCATGTTGTGATTTAATTGTTGATGTTTGATTGTATTTTACAAATTATTTAACCTAACCATCGTTAGGTCAGTTGCCATTGATCGTCCATTGTTACTATAGAGGCCTACCTCTTCCTCTATACCTCTTTCTCTCTCTCTCTCCCTTCCCCCTCCCCACGCGCTATACACAGCCATTGTGTTGCTCGCTCTCATTAGAATCTAGCCACTGTACTACTCTAAACAAACTAACCCATAACTTATCTGGTATTTGTTCATTATAATTACATTTTCCTAAATAAATCATTGTGTATAATACTTGCGTATCTCTCACGTTATCTGATCTGCCCTATTTTCATAGAATTCACTACTGAAGATTAGACTGATTATTACAAAGGCTTTTATTCAATAAGGTTAAACAAGGTTTCCTCTGTCCCTTTAACAAATAAGAGGTGGTGCCCCCAAGAACTAGATACTTTATTATAAATTAATTATGGCTAATCTTAAACGAGTAAACACCGCTACAACAGAAACTCAATGTTCTCAAGGAGCTTTCAATACATTAACATGTGAGAGCAGAAACATCTTGCTCAACATGAAAATCCTCACAGGAAGTTACATCTGAGCTACCGTTAGATAATAATCTGATTCAGACATGTATGGGACTTTCTATCTTGAGGAAGTGGTGAATGATTTCACCATTCATTTTTAAGAGAAAGTTCAGAGAGGCACCCTACCACCACCTCTTTCTTCAAGCACTGAATAACTTCTGTCGTCATAACAAGACACCTCTGTGATTTGTTCTGTTAACACCTCCTCCCCAGATACACACACAAGCTTAATCAAAAGAAAACAACCACAGAACTACTCTCCTCTCATCACATGACCCTGGTTCCCCCCTCTGGCCCGGAACATCTGACATTTTATTCATATTTTATAGTAACCACTGCTCCACTTACATTGTCTAACATTGTTTACTGGAGAAGTCTCACCTTGTCATCATCCTGACCTCACCCGAACCTCATCCTGACCTCACCCCAACACACTCACTTCCTGTGTGTTTCTGAGTGTAACCCTACAGGAGGGTATCTCTCCAGGAGCAGGGTTGGAGTGTAACCCTACAGGAGGGTATCCCTCCAGGAGCAGGGCTGGAGTGTAGCCCTACAGGAGGGTATCTCTCCAGGAGCAGGGTTGGAGTGTAACCCCACAGGAGGGTATCTCTCCAGGAGCAGGGTTGGAGTGTAACCCTACAGGAGGGTATCTCTCCAGGAGCAGGGCTGGAGTGTAGCCCTACAGGAGGGTATCTCTCCAGGAGCAGGGTTGGAGTGTAACCCTACAGGAGGGTATCTCTCCAAAAGCAGGGTTGGAGTGTAACCCTACAGGAGGGTATCTCTCCAGGAGCAGGGTTGGAGTGTAACCCTACAGGAGGGTATCTCTCCAGGATCAGGGTTGGAGTGTAACCCTACAGGAGGGTATCTCTCCAGAAGCAGGGTTGAAGTGTAACCCTACAGGAGGGTATCTCTCCAAAAGCAGGGTTGGAGTGTAACCCTACAGGAGGGTATCTCTCCAGAAGCAGGGTTGAAGTGTAACCCTACAGGAGGGTATCTCTCCAAAAGCAGGGTTGGAGTGTAACCCTACAGGAGGGTATCTCTCCAGGAGCAGGGTTGGAGTGTAACCCTACAGGAGGGTATCTCTCCAGGATCAGGGTTGGAGTGTAACCCTACAGGAGGGTATCTCTCCAGGAGCAGGGTTGGAGTGTAACCCTACAGGAGGGTATTTCTCCAGAGTGAGGCCTGCTGGAGAGCAGACCGGGCCGTGCAAGAGAGACAGGGGGGGGGGGGGGGGGGGGGGAGAGAGGGAGAGGGCCTACGTACTCTGGACACAAAGAGTCTCAGTTCGAGGCCTGGCATGCCTGCTCATCTGTCAGCAGATCCTAATATGAAGGGAGGGAAGAAGAGAGGGGAGGGGGAGGGATTTGGGAGGAGTTGGGGAGGGAAGAGAGGATGAGAAAGAAGAGAATGAAGGGAGGGAAGAGAGGAGAGGGGATGAGAAAGAAGAGAATGAAGGGAGGGAAGAGAGGAGAGGGGATGAGAAAGAAGAGAATGAAGGGAGGGAAGAAGAGAGGAGAGGGGATGAGAAAGAAGAGAATGAAGGGAGGGAGGTGAGTCAGGGTGAGGAATGAGGGCTGACATTTCACATTTAAGATTCAAAGTAAGAGGGAGAGAGAGACATAGAAAGTGAGAAGGAGAGACATAGAAAGTGAGAGGGAGAGACATAGAAAGTGAGAGGGAGAGAGACATAGAGATAACACTGCATACATTTAACAAAGAGGAGCGTTATTAAAAACAGGATTTATAGAAATAACTAACCCTATTCGGACAGTCCCTTTCTTAATGGTCAAAACAAAACATTAATTGAAAACTACCATCAACCAACTCCCTAAGCAGGTGTTACATATGAGCAGACACATTAATCAAAAGGTTGTTGGTTCGATTCCCGGCCGTGCAAAAATGATGTTGTGTCCTTGGGCAAGGCACTTCACCCTACTTGCCTCGGGGAGAATGTCTCTGTACTTATTGTAAGTCGCTCTGGATAAGAGTGTCTGCTAAATGACTACATGTAAAATGTAAATGTTAAAATAACTTAACTAACCAAACTGTGTCTTCTCGTCTGACTGCTGACAGACACACAGTCAGAGGCAGACTGAACTTCTGTTGTCACGTTTGACATTTTAGTCCTTCAGTACTCTTCTATCCACAGCACTGTACAGGTGTGGTTTTGAACCTGTGTCCTCTGATGCTTTAACACTGAGCTATCCCTGGCCCAATGTTCTGGTTCATGTTTAACATAAGTTACTGTGCACTTCCACTATCAACATTGTTTTATATTGAAATTATCTGATCAATTCTGTATATACAAGAAAGGTTCTTGGCAAGAAATGTCAAATCAAATAAAAATACAACAGTAAACACACAAATCTTCTCAAAACCTCAAACCTTCTCCTGTGGAACCTTCCAGAACCTTCCCCTGTGGAACCGTCCTCAAACCTTCCAAAACCTTCCCCTGTGGAACCGTCCTCAAACCTTCCAGAACCTTCCCCTGTGGAACCGTCCTCAAACCTTCCAGAACCTTCCCCTGTGGAACTTTCCTCAAACCTTCCCCTTTGGAACCATCCTCAAACCTTCCAGAACCTTCCCCTGTGGAACTTTCCTCAAACCTTCCAGAACCTTCCCCTGTGGAACCGACTTTGAGACCAGAACAGAACACACAGACGACTGGTTTTGTTTTCTCAAGTCTGATCTTTACTGAACCAGTTTCCTGACTCGAGCACTCAGAACACCATGGCTTAAGAGGTATAGGCGTGTGTGTGTGTGTGTGTGTGTGCGAGCGTGTGTGTGTGCGCCCTCCTGAGACACATTGGTTTAAATAAGCTACGACTGTACCAGGACTGAGACATCTGATGTCTACAACAACACACTTGGATCAAAACATAAACATTCAGAAGAACAGACC
Source organism: Osmerus mordax (assembly GCF_038355195.1). Classification (NCBI taxonomy): domain Eukaryota; kingdom Metazoa; phylum Chordata; class Actinopteri; order Osmeriformes; family Osmeridae; genus Osmerus; species Osmerus mordax. The sequence goes on from NC_090065.1 coordinate 757,715, forward strand.
TTCTGCACTGTTAATCCTTAACAGGCAGTCGAGACTAAGTGCCCTGAAGAACAGTCAACCACAGCAGAACCTTTTCCAAACCTGCTCTCAGAAACATGCAGGCTCCTGAAGAGATTGTAAGAGCATTACACTGTGGGAAGACAGTTTTTATAATTTAATCTCTAAATGAAACCCCAGTTGATGTGAATGGTGATAGATCCTTAATCTGTCCTTCATAAGTAGCTGACTACCCGGAATCCTTCCATCCTTCCTTCAAAAGTCACCTGTTTCAGATGGCTTCATTGGTTTCTAGAGTTATGGCCCCTGGTTTCCCCCTGTCCAGTCTGGTCTGGTCACCATACCTCAGAGGAAGTGGATCAAGGAGATGAGCTCAAGGATCAAGGAGAGGGACATCTAGGATGCGAACACAAGTTGCATTTATGTTTCAGGAACAGAGAAGTTAACGCTTCAACTGAGGAGCAACATTAAAACAGCTCCACTAACAAACAAACAAACAAACAAACTCTCTGAGTCACTGAGGTACGGTTAACTCCCCCTGTCCCTTCTAGTTGGTACGTTCCTCATTAACATGGAGGCAGAAGATACCATCTGGAGAGGCAGGGCTGGGGGGTTGGCGTGGTCCAGCTGCTCCAGTCCCAGCTGGGGCTCAGAGCTCCAGGGAGCCTCCACACCAGGAGGGGCCAAGGCTGCTCAGCATGGCCAGGGAGGGGCTGCCTGGAGGGGCTGCCACGCCTGGAGGGGCTGCCACGCCTGGAGGGGCTGCCACGCCTGGAGGGGCTGCCTGGAGGGGCTGCCACGCCTGGAGGGGCTGCCACGCCTGGAGGGGCTGCCACGCCTGGAGGGGCTGCCACGCCTGGAGGGGCTGCCACGCCTGGAGGGGCTGCCACGCCTGGAGGGGCTGCCACGCCTGGAGGGGCTGCCTGGAGGGGCTGCCTGGAGGGGCTGCCACGCCTGGAGGGGCTGCCACGCCTGGAGGGCACCCCCAGCTCTCTGGGAGTGTGGTTGAGTGGTGTGGAGATGTGAATTTCCGTGTGTATATGAATGAGTGTACCGATGTAAATTCCTGTATATATGCATGTGTGTGTGTGTGATAGTCTACTCCAGGATGGCTCTGTGTGTGTGTGTGTGTGTGTGTGAGATAGTCTACAGGATGGCTCTGTAGATGACTGGCTCTACATAGGCCTCGCGGTAGCGGGAGTTAAACACACGCTGCCTCTTGGAGTCCTGCTTCACCTCCTCCTCTGTGAAGATCCCGTCGAAGCGCATGTCAGATGCCACCGACTGGGGACACACAGCAGGGGGTCAGAGGTCACACAGCAGGGGGTCAGAGGTCACACAGCAGGGGGTCAGAGGTCACACAACAGGGGGTCAAAGGTCACACAGCAGGGGGTCAGAGGTCACACAGCAGGGGGTCAAAGGTCACACAGCAGGGGGTCAAAGGTCACACAGCAGGGGGTCAGAGGTCACACAGCAGGGGGTCAAAGGTCACACAGCAGGGGGTCAGAGGTCACACAAGGGTTCAGGGATCACATTTTTGTATTATGCCCATCGAAACAATTACGAAGCCATTGGTTGTGTTTAACGCCCCTAAAGGAGCCTTCGTTTTGATGGACTTTGGAGAAACAATTTTGAGGAAAAAAAAAGAAAAAAAGAATAATGCTTATTAATGAAAAATGTGCATTTGGCAAATGTGTTTGACTTTGTGCATACATATAGTTGTGCATTAAAAAGTTGTAGAAGCTTGCATACATATATAAAGGTTTTGCATTTCTCTGTGCATACATATATCAAGTTTTGTGTTTTCGAGAGAAGTTTTGAACTCTAGCATACGCATGTGCTTTATTAGAAAGAATGTGCATTGGCAAATGTTTTTTAAGAAAGTGCTTGCATATGTTTTAAAGAATGTTAAGAAATAGCTTGCAAATGTTTTGGAACCTTTTTTACCTTTTTTGAATTTTAAATACTTTTTAGATGTGCATCTTAAAATAGATATGTAGAACTGCTAATGTATACAGAGAGCACTCTCTCTGTACTTCTTGAGTCGTGCAGTCAAAGTTTTTTCTGAGAGTGTTTTTTGTTGAGTGTCCACCTGTGCCTGATTTAGCAAAGAGCTTATTTTTTGTCAGTTGTACTGACCATCTGTTACTTGCTGTTTTACTAGTGACCTAGGGTCCGCGTTTTCTTATTTTCTTTGTCGGCCTTGGTAAAAGAGGTTAGCTTCCTTTTTTATTTTATTTTTACACTTTTGTTTCTGTTCCTATAATCTGCCAATAAAAATTTGAAAAGACAGTCGTTGCCCTACCGCCCATTTGTGCGCCCCTCGCTCGAGACCAAGAGATCCACTCAGCGCCCCACGCCTAGATTCAGGTGAGTTCCTCGGGAATCGCGACCAGTCATTTAGGCACGGAAACTGCCCAGCTGGTGTTTACGCGAAACAGGGTCTTGAAGTGTTCGTCTGTTCAGACACATATACTCTCTCGATAGGTGCGGTGTTGCATCTCACAGATAAACTAACGGGGGGGAATAAGGGCGGGCGAGAGCCCTTGAACGTTTTTTGTTATCGGGTGGGAAGGACGTTAACCAGGAGGGAAACGTAGCCAAGGAATAAGTGATCGATAAACTATGATGTGTTGCCCAAAAAAGGGCCTATAAACATTTGCTGCTATAAAAGATCTCTTGAGGTTGTGTTTGGAGGCCCGGTGAACGTCTGTGACATCGTGGTTTGGTTGGGTGCGGAGATTCCTTCCCGAGAGGGAGCCTCCGACTAACTCGTAGCCAAGCGTGTCTTCTCCGCACACGTAGCCTATGCAAATTCGTGAGACCCCGGGCGTGAGTTGGGTGGCGTAGCGAGGCGTAACAATATATACGTATATATATATATATATTTGCGGGGGATCAGTATCCTGGTCAGTGCCCTCGAGTCCCCACACGATCGTTCCACACGATCGTTCCACACGATCGTTCCACAGTTGGAAATCTACCACAAAAATAGAGTGCTCTGAGGATCATGTGACAGGAGGTTTACCATTCTGGACTTGACTCTCTTAGGCAGGTCTTCATCCAGACTATACAATTCCTCCCTCTTCACCGACAACTGAGAGCCATCCTCAAACTCCACCTGGTGGGGGGGAGAGGGGAGGAGAGGTGAGGGAGGAGAGGTGTGTGCGCATGTGTGTGTGCGCGCGTGTGTGTGTGCGTGTACCTGGTACATGGGGATGGTGTGTGATGCTACAAATGTGGCTCCGTACAACAGACCATCTGTCCAGCGGACCTGAACATCATCCCCCTCAGCAGGGGGTCCCAGACGAGCACAGTCCCTGCTCTGAACACACACACACACACGCACGCACACACACACACACACACACGCACGCACACGCACACACACGCACACACACACACACACACACACACACACACACTAACCATCACATTCAGTTACAAGTCATTTGATTATGTGTATTTGGAATGGCAGTGAATCTGTTTGGCTTCCGTACCAGCTACACTCAAATCTGTTTGGCTAACATCCCCGCTCTCTGCGTGGTGATTGGCCATACCTCTATGTCCTCGGGCAGCAGGTCGTTGCTGAAGGAGCCGTCGGTGAAGGTGACCTGGTAGAAGGAGGCTGTGCTGACCTCCACCACCTCACAGCGGTAGTAACGACCGTTCTTGTGCTTGCAGATCACCACCTGCTCCACCTGCAGCACCCTCAGGCTGGCCTGGTCTCTCTGGGGGGAAAGACACTCTTAATGGGGGGGGGGGGACAATCTCATTGTGTGTGTGTGTGTTAATATTATACTAGTAATAGTAGATCTAGCAGTAGTGATATTATACTAGTGAAATAAGCAGTAGTGGCCCAGTATTGCGAGGCGTGCTACCTCGGGGAAGGCGCGGCCCTGTGTGAGGTGATGTGAGGCGATGTGAGGTGATGTGAGGCAGTGTAAAGTAGTGTGAGGTGATGTGAGGTAGTGTGAGGTGATGTGAGGCGATGTGAGGTAGTGTGAGGTGATGTGAGGTAGTGTGAGGTGATGTGAGGCAATGTGAGGTAGTGTGAGGTGATGTGAGGTGACGTGAGGCGATGTGAGGTAGTGTAAGGTAGTGTGAGGTGATGTGAGGGAGTGTAAGGTAGTGTAAGGTGACGTGAGGCAATGTGAGGTAGTGTAAGGTAGTGTGAGGTAGTGTAAGGTAGTGTGAGGTGATGTGAGGCGATGTGAGGTAGTGTGAGGTGATGTGAGGTAGTGTGAGGTAGTGTGAGGTGATGTGAGGTAGTGTGAGGTGATGTGAGGTAGTGTGAGGTGCTACCTCGGGGAAGGTGGCGGCCTTGTGTCTCTGGCAGGAAATGAACACGATGAAGGGCCAGTCATGAGGGTACATGAGCACTCCGGCCGCCTGGGCGCAGGAGGGGTGGTACGCCGTAGAGCAGCGGCCATGGGAACACTGGACACAACATCCTGTCAGCTGGTGCCCTCCTCGCTGCTTACACACCTGGCACTTCTGATTGGTGGGGGGAGAGAGAGAGAGACTTAGTACCAGTTGTCTAGGTTCCAGAACAGGCTTCCATCCTGATGTCTTGGACAAGTCTGATTTACTTCATAGGACCACAATACTCTTTAGGGTGTGTTTGTTTTCTCTCACAGCACATCCCCCCCTCCCCAAGGTGGCTGCCCCTCACCAGTCTGAACCTGGACAGTGGGATCCCCCTCAGGTCGACAGGGCTGCGCTCCACCACGTTGACGAAGCGAGCCTCCAGCACGGTGATGGCACACAGCACATGCACCCATCTGACCAAACAGGAAGCAGGAAATCATGTGACCAGAGTGTGTTGGGGGAGGGGAACCTCAATGGGTCCACAAATGTGTCCGGTCAGCACAACAGCAATCCTCTAAACATGTACACGAATACTTCCGTAAAAACGGTATGATTACACAAAGCTCTCTTTCTCTGGCTCTCTCTCTGGTCCCCACATCATGTTGGGCATCAAGACACTGAGTAGCAGTGTGTGTGTGTATTAGAGTGTGTGTGTGTGTATTAGAGTGTGTGTGTGTGTATTAGAGTGTGTGTGTGTATTAGAGTGTGTGTGTATTAGAGTGTGTGTGTGTGTATTAGAGTGTGTGTGTGTGTATTAGAGTGTGTGTGTGTAACTTTCTCACTCACTTGTCGTTGTTGGCTCTCTGCAGAGCTCCACCACGCAGAGGACACAAGCAGCAGTCCTGCACACACACACACACACGCACACGCACACACACACACACAGTTAGGGTCTGGACCACCACAACAGAATGATCACAGTAAACTCTCCAGTATGTGTCCCATCTCCCGTCCTCATGAGGAGGTTATTACAGCAGAGTTCATCTAGACCACAGTCTGGTTTCCTTCTGCTCCAGGAGAGGAACCCAGGAGAGGAACCCAGGAGAGGAACCCAGGAGAGGAACCCAGGAGAGGAACCCAGGAGAGGAACCCAGGAGAGGAACCCAGGAGAATGTGCCAGATGAGAGGAGGCTTCTGAGGGAGGAGGGCCCTCCTCCCCTACTCCTCCACCCTCTCCTTCCTTCCAACTCTCTCCTCCACCTCCTCCCTTCTTCCCTTCTCTCTCCTCCTCTCTCTGGTGTGCAGTTGTGTTTTACTGACCTGGGTCTGTGCGTTGGCCTCACAGCGGGCACACTGCCAGGTCCCTGGCTCTGCCCCCTCCGGGACGCCGTAGCAACCTGGGGGACAACAGAGCATGACAGGAAGTCCTCCCTGGTCACTATGGTAACCAGCAGGAATTACCTTTGGTAGTGGTGATGGAATGTGAGATGCTATGGCATGATAGTGGTGATGTGCGGTGGTGTGTGTCGATGTGCGGTGGGGTGATGTGTGGTGGTGTGCGGTGATGTGTGGTGGTGTGTGTCGATGTGCGGTGATGTGTGGTGGTGTGTGTCGATGTGCGGTGATGTGTGGTGGTGTGTGGTGATGTGCGGTGGTGTGTGACATCTTACTGGTGTGGACACGGACACAGCACCGCGAGCAGCTGATCAGCCAGCTGGTCCCGTCCGGCTCTAGGTGGGGCGTGGTCAGGTCCTCCTCCCCAGGCCCTGCCCCCTCCCCAGGCCCCGCCCCCTCTCCCTTCTTGTGTGAGCTTCTGAAGCACACCTCTGGGATCAGGGGCCTGGAGCGCTGAAGCCCCCCCAGAACTCCCAACAGCTGCACCCCAGGACCCTCCGCCTGGGGGGGGGACATACGTGGAAAACCTTATTCTACTAAAGAGTTTTCACTGTATATGTACATTTACCAAGGTTCAGGAGCTGTATATCTGGTTGTGTGTGTGTGTACTAGAGCCCGACCGATAAAAGATTTTTAAAGCCGATACCGATACGAATATTTGGTGTTAAAAAAATCCGATATATATATATTTTTTCAATCCAGACACGCGTAACAAAACATAAACAGATTTCCCTAACATTAGTTATTTGTAGTTATTTATGAGTCCTCACAAAAATAATATGATAATGCAGTTTAAAAATAAACTTGTTTGTTTTATTGTCACAACAGAACAGAGGAACATCAAAATATATTAAAGTTCTGATAAATAAAATGTATAAAAATACAAAATATAAAAATATGAAAGTCCTTTGAACAGGGATGTTGTAGAGTGCCCTCTGGTGGACAAACTATGCAACGCCAACACGCCCTCTGGTGGACAAACTATGCCATGCTAAAACTCATAACATGGATGAAGGGTTTTTCGTCCGTAGGTATTACATTTTTTAAATATTCATTTATCTGCATATATTTCTGTGTATATATTTATTTTATTGATTTTACTTCAATATTTTCTTTATATAATATCCGACTGTAAGAGTATCTTATGTTCATATATACGAATGTTTGTTCACTTTTGTTCTTGCAAAAATATATTTTTTTAAATCATTTATCGGGCATTATAAATGCCGATACTGATAGTTTGGAAAATGCCTAATATTGGCCGACAATATCGGCCCGCTGATAAATCGTTCGGGCTCTAGTGTGTACCTTCTGGTGTGTGTGTACCTGCTGGTGTGTGTGTTCCTGCTGTTGTGTACCTGCTGGTGTGTGTGTGTGTACCTGCTGTTGTGTACCTGCTGGTGTGTGTGTACCTGCTGGTGTGTGTGTACCTGCTGGTGTTTGTGTGTGTGTTTGTGTACCTGCTGGTGTGTGTGGAACAGCAGGCAGACAGCACAGTACGGGCTCTGGAGACCAGTTTGTGTGTTGTAGTCCCTCTCTGCCTCGGGGCTGCATCGGCGCCATGCCTCCCCCTGCCCCCCCTCCTCTTCCTCTGCCGGGGGCCGGCGTGAGGGGGCGAGAGAGATCAGGGAAAGAAGGAAAGAGAGGGAGACGAGAGTAGATCAGATCAGATTTTACAAAAAGGAAGGAATATAGCTTCCTGTTCCTACAGGGTTCTAGGTTCCTACAGGGTTCTAGGTTCCTACAGGGTTCTAGGTTCCTACAGGGTTCTACAAGGTTGCAGGAGCGTTCCTCACCGTGGTCGCTGTGGGCTTCCCTGAGCAGAGGGTGCTGTCGAGGCAGGCTCCGGAGCAGCTGCTTCTTTTTCACAGTCTGACAGTAAGACCGGTCCCGCTCTGCTGCCCCCTGCTGGCCAGAACCAGACACAGACTGCAGGAGAAACACATTAAAGGCTTAACACTTCCACAGGAAGCTAATTAAGCTCATTTAAGTCCAAATGTGTCTATACAAACCTTGTGCTTGTTGTCTGTCCTGTTGTCTGTTGACTCCCCCTCTGACTGCCTCCCTGCCAGTGCTGCCTCTGCCTGCCTCCCTGCCTGTGCTGCCTCTGCCTGCCTCCCTGCCTGTGCTGCCTCGGCCTGCCTCCCTGCCTGTGCTGCCTCTGCCCGGCCTGGACTGCGGCAGGCCTCAGGCCTCTCCCCAGCAGCCTGGGCCTCGCCTGGCTGCTGCTGCCCCACGGCAGGGCCGCTGCCCTGGGTTTTGAACAGACCCTGTGCTGCTCCCTGTGCTGCTTTGGCCTGGTTCTGATGATCCAGTTTGGTTTGAAGGATCGTAGACTCGTTCCTCACAGGGCTGAGCGTGGGGGCCTGGTTCTGGGCCTGGTTCTGGGCCTGGTTCTGGGCCTGGTTCTGGGCCTGGTTCTGGGCCTGGTTCTGGGCCTGGTTCTGGGCCTGGTTCTTGTTCTGCAGGTGTCGGGGCTGGTGCTCGCGAGCGTAGCTGTGCACGTGCAACTGGGTGTGCTGCTGCCTGGAGAAGCTGTGCACCTGGAGAGCCTCTCTGGGGCTCTGGGTCTTGTGGAAGAGCAGGCTGGCCACGCCCAGCTTCAGGCCAGGACGAGGGGCCTGCGGGGAGGCCCGGGCCAGGGGGGAGGCCAGGGGCTGGGGGGAGGGCTGGGGCTGGGGGGAGGCCAGGGGCTGGGGGGAGGGCTGGGAGGGGGGCTTGAGGGGAACCCCATTCCTGGAGGGGGCGACAGCTACAATCAGGTGTCCATTACGGAGCAGATTCTGGGAGCGAGCAAGGATGGAGGAGGAGGCCGGGGAGGCAGGGGCTTGCGGAGGGGGGGAGGAGTCTCGTGGTGCCTCGGGGTGGGGCAGCTCCCTCAACATGAGCTTTGTCGGCGTGACGACCAGCGTGGGAGGACCTGGGGACAGGAGGGACCGTGTCATCAGGAAGGGCGACTGCTTCTCCTCGTCAACACAAACACAGCAGCTAGCACAGCAGCTAGCACAGCAGCTAGCACAGTGCTAACACCTGGGGACTTGTTTAACTTGTAGTTAAACAAGTTACAAATCAAACAACATGAACCTCAAAAATTGCAAGAGTGTACACGTAGAAAAAGCAAAAATAACGATCACAGTAATGATTCAGACTGACAGATCTGGCAGAGAGGATACGTACCTTTCTGATCTGGTCCCAATCTAGCCTTTTTACCATACTCCCCCTCCTCCCCCTCCTCCTCCCCCCGGGGCAGCATTCCGTGGGGCAGCAGTCCGTGGGGCAGCAGTCCGTGGGGCAGCAGTCCGTGGGGCAGCTCCAGACAGACCCTGTGCCTCTTGGTTCCTATCCTCTGGGTGGGGCTGAGGGGAGAAAACATTCAGATCACAGAGACAACCTTCAATACTAGACACACGTGTGTGTGTGTGTGTGTGTGTGTGTCACCTCCTCTTCTCTCCTTCCCCTCCAGTCTCCTCCGGGCCAGCCTCCTGGCTGATGTCACCGGCAGGCTCCTCCCCCAGGAACTCACATGCCTCGGGCGTGGGCCGTGAGTGGTCGATGGGCTGGGAGTCCCGCCCCTCCAGCCAGCTCTGGTAACGTTCTGGTTGGTACTTCTTCACAAACAGACCCATGGAGATCTTTACCATGTCCTTCCTGCAGGAGCACTTCTCACGCACACACACACACACAGGATGTTATAGACACACACACGCAGACAGAACCGCACACTACTACAAGTGTGTGTTCCTCTGCCCTGGTTCTAAGTGTGTTCCTCTGCCCTGGTTCTAAGGGGTTCCCAGTCCTGGCTGTGGACGCTTCTCACCAGCGTGGCCTGCTTGCCGTACTCTATCCAGCGCTCCGTAGCGAAGTTGGTGGACTCAGCACAGTTGAAGCCGTGGTTGAAGCCAGCGTGGTAGCTGTAGGGGAACGTCACCATGAATTCCCCCGCCTCCTGGGTGACCTGACACACACACGTACGTAAGAACACATGAACACAGAGGAGGGGAGGAACGGAGGAGGTGAGAGGAGAGGTGAGGGCAGCTTACCTTCTCAAAGGGGATGCCGTACTTCTTGAGGATGAAGGGGGAGATGATTGTCATCTTGTGCCTGAGGAACGCTTCACAGGTCTGGGCACTGCCAGGGAAGAAGCCTTACCCAGGACACACAGGCTCAGGTCACACACACAGTATAATACACACATGTGGAAGTAAATCAGTGACATCATGTTTTGAATTTTAAAATGAACAGTAAAACATATCTAAAAAATAATAATGTGCGCAGCCTGAATTTGGTTCCATTTGAATTTCTGAAGCTAGAATTTTTTTCCTTAAATTTTTGGGATCAGAATTTGACTGATCGGATTTCAGTTACCTGAATTTCTGAACATAGAATTTTTGGATCAGAATGCTTTTTGAATACATTTATATTTAAATTTTTAAAGAGGTGAATTCAAAACCAACAAATTTAGTGGTTTACATTTCTATACCTTCAATACCTTTTAAGATTCAAAACATGATGTCATTGACTTGCTTCCATACACACAAACACAGTATAACAAACACACTTTTTACCTTGAGCCAAACGCTCCAGCCTTTTCCCATGCTCTGGAGGAACACAGTACCTGTCAGAACACACACACACACACACACTCAGCTGTGAATACCTCTGCTGTTACACAGAGAGACAGAGCGAGAGCGAGAAACAGAGAGAGCGAGGTAGAGAGCCAGAGAGGTAGAGCGAGGTAGAGAGTCCCTCACCAGGACTTGGGCTGTCCGAGGTGCAGGTAGTTGATGCTGTACAGGTCCATGTCCTCTGTGTGCCAGGCGAAGGAGCTCTTCCACATCCCGAAGTACAGGTAGGGCGTGGTGACGCCCTCGATGGTGACGCCGCTCTCTCGCTCCACCGTGTCCAGGATGGTGTGCAGCCGCCCAATGTTCCACTCCGTCACCTCCTGGACACGAGGTGGGGGGAGGGGGACACATCGCTCACGCATGGTGCCCGCTAATGTTGATGTTTACGCTGTTTTAGTTATATTTTGTTTCATTTTTTGACAGTTTTTAGGTGAAGTGTGACAATACAGTAGAGGGGAGAGAGAGGTGCCCCTGTTTAGGAAACAAACAAACAGGTACACGACACAACATTGTTGTTTCCACGGCGACTCACGGGGTCGTAGAGCGTTCCGTTGACGTCCGCCCCGTAGATGGCGGGGTTAAAGGTCAGGTTCTTCCAGTACTTCCTCTCTAGCTCATCAAAATCTACATGTTGAGGACAGCAGAACCTGGAGGAGAGGGAGGAGGAGAGACAAACAGACTGTACATCAAATGTCAAATCAAATGTATTCATTTAGCTTTTATACAAAGTGATGGGGTTAGATCTGCAGTCATGGCTCAAACCACTGAGATATACTTACACCCAAGGCTTGTCTGCCTGCCTGCCTGCCTGCCTGCCTGCCTGCCTGCCTGTCTGTCTGTCTGTCTGTCTGTCTGTCTGTCTGTCTGCCTGTCTGTCTGTCTGCCTGTCTGATCTACTCACTTGTCACTGTTGGCCATCTTGCGGAACTCTCGCACGGTCATGGCCTTCTTCTGGATGTTGTACTGGGTGAAGAGTCCTGATTGGCCGCTCACCAGCTGCTGGATAGGCGCTGGAATCACCAGGTTGTCTATGTCGTCATAGCAACGCCTCGGCTTCCAGTCCTTAGGGGGGACGATCTGGGGAGCACATGTGTGTCGCTACCATGGCAACACAGCACAAAACACCACACAAAACACAACACAGCACCACATACCCCAGCGCAGGACAACACAGTAGGCAGCACAGCTACAGCCAAAACACCCTGGCTGACCCCAGGAACTGTCTGCGTGAAGCGTCTAGCCCACATCACCGGAAGCTAAGCGATAGACGCTTACCTTGGCCAGGCCTGCAGTGTGCGCCCCCTGAGATTCCATGTAGGCGATGTAGCGGCTGAAGTTACGGAACTCCTCGTTGGTAGGGTGAAAGGTCATGATTACCTTGGAAACGGCGGCTGGAGTCGGTAGTCCTGACTCGGACGCCATCCCAGAAACTAAACACACCTGCCTGATATAGCATGTAGGACAAAGTAGATGCAGCTGTAAGCAAATTAAATTTTTGTTTGTCTTTCATTGCCTTCATTTGGTTTGATTCACGTTTCAGGTAACACTTAGTGTGTGTATACACACAAACTACAGGAAACGCCAATTCTGCTGAACACGGTCAACCCACATCGACACACCTCCACATCTCGAAACTGGCACTGCCTCCCCCTTTCAAATGCCCACGCCCCCACCTGGTGACGAGCTAGCATACTGGCTTGTCCCATCCGTTGCGGAAACGTTAAAACTAACGAAATTGTTAAACTAGCTAGCTACCGACATGTCAAAATGTCACTGTCACAGTAGATCCGGCTGTAAAATATCCATATCACTGGTAGCTATGGTGGGCGTTTTGTGGCTGTAAAGTTAGCTAGCTACCTTCATTGGTTACCGACATTAGCTAGCCTAGCAGATAGAGCTAGCCTAACTATCTGGGTGACTTCAGTACATGTTCCTCTTTCATAATTTGTAAATGCATGTCAGATAATAATTATGCAGCAATAAGTCAGGGGAGAAGTCTAACTACTGTAGACAATATTTTGGATGGCTGGATTAAATTGCTAGCTAACTAACACAAATAACTGAACGTAAACATACTACAGTACTAGTAGGCTACTGTTGTTACCCATTTCCGATCTTTGAGCTCAGATTATTTCATGGTAAGGAAGCCTTCCGTAACAGTCCATTTCACACTGACATTACAAGGTGTTTCAATACGTTGTACTGTAATGTATTGGCAATTAAAGAACGAATACCAGCCTAAATGCAAGCACAACATATATACTTCGGAACTATCAAAAGCGCTACTACCGTGTGCGGTTTTGCTTAACAGTCATTCGCTGCTCTGTAAACTAAAGCTAGCTGGCTTTTAAAATTATCTCTAGGCTAGCACAAGTATCATCGTTCAGTCGCGTACAGACTGAGTAAATAGATTAAAAGATACAATTCCTTCTGGAGTGTACTTACCAATGCAGTAAATATATCCAAAATACGTTTCTTAGCAAGAAACTGTCTAGAAGGAGCCACTTAATTCACGGGTTACTGTGAACAGCTCAAACTGTCCTCCATAACCATCTACACGCATGCGCTGCTACAATTTTGCTTGGGACCACAGGTAGCCAACCAGAGCGCGGGTGCTCAACACGCAATATCAAGGCGTCTGTTGCAATACTAAATTAGACTACTGGTTGAACATATATAGTTTTTCGTTGATAACAAATGTGCATTGTGGCAAGCCTTGTGAAAAGTGATTGATTAGAAAAAAAAATCTGATTGCAACATCCGGGATACCAAGGTTTGCCTCAGACCGGACCTCTCCTCAGACCCCAGGCTGATCGCATGTAAGACTGCCTGCAGCTACACTTGGATGAAGGGGGCCTGAGGAGAGAGGTCTGTAGTTGGACCGTTCTCGGAGAAGTGAGATGGTTCTATTGCATTCAGGCTCGATTGCCTGATCCTTGGTATCACGGATGTTGCAATCAGATTTTTTTCGGCTCACATCCTTTCGGTTCAAATATTTTATGGGATCTGAATGTTACTGTTTGAATGTGAGATTCCTGAATTTCCGAACCTTGATTTTTTTTTAACATAAATTCATATTACAATTTTAAACAAATTTGATGGTGTTTAAATTAAAAAAACGTATTCAATGCCTTTTAAAATTCTAAACATTATCTCAGTGATTTGCTTCCATAGACGCGACCACTTCCAGCTACGCCAACGAAAAGCTTGCTGTCGTGGGTACACACACCTGAGGAGTGAGTTTAACCGATAAACACCGGCTACAGACAGACAGATATACAGACAGACAGACAGACAGATATACAGACAGACAGACAGATATACAGACAGACAGACAGACAGACAGACAGACAGACAGACAGATAGACAGACAGACAGACAGACAGATATACAGACAGACAGACAGATATACAGACAGACAGACAGACAGACAGACAGACAGATATACAGACAGACAGACAGATATACAGACAGACAGACAGATATACAGACAGACAGACAGACAGACAGATATACAGATATACAGACAGACAGACAGATATACAGACAGACAGACAGATATACAGACAGACAGACAGATATACAGACAGACAGACAGATATACAGACAGACAGACAGATATACAGACAGACAGACAGACAGATATACAGACAGACAGACAAATATACAGACAGACAGACAGACAGATATACAGACAGACAGATATACAGACAGACAAACAGATATACAGACAGACAGACAGACAGATATACAGACAGACAGACAGATAGACAGACACATCCACACACATAGCCTACTCCATTCTGACTGTCCAAAGAGAGAACAAAGGGTTCTGGAATGCAAACATCCGTTTTATTATTTCATGCCGGAAAAGGCACATTCATACATGGAATAGAGCCATTTGGATACATCGACTCGTGTGCACCTACATTCAGACAGTGCACACGATAATGATTCCTGTAGATAAATGCAACCGTTACACTAACACACATTTCAACCACAAATGGCAGCATGTTGCATCACTTGACACCGATAAGTGTACATGTGGAGGGTGTCGCTTCCGTCTTTACGGTAATAGTACTGTTATGTCATCTTTGAACATTTACACTCTTATGCAAAGCGATGAGGGGGATTTGAATCTGTCACCGCAACTTGTAATCTAATGCTCTACCCACTGAGCTAAACATGCCCCCTTAGTTTTGGTATTTGGGACCACTCACACTTCATAACACAACCGTCTTTCATTTGAGCAACTTTTAAACACTTTGGAATAGTTTTCTTTATATTTTGCTCCAACTCACTTTACCCATAACACTTTCATCCATTTAAATAAACTTTTTTCTTTCACTTCTGTTTAGTTTTTTGGTTGTCCTATAACTCTGGTCTCAGTTTTGTTCAGATTGCATAATCGTGTAGCACCCGTTGATAGGACTTTATACACACACACCAACCCAGCTTACTGTCTCACTCTAACCTGTAACTGTCTCACTCTCACCGTAACTGCCTCACTCTCACCCGTAAATGTCTCACTCCCATCTGTAACGGTCTCACTCGTAACTGTATCAGTCTTATTAGTAACAGTCTCACTCTCACCATAACTGTCTCACTCTCACTCGTAACGGTCTCACTTTCATCCGTAACTGTCTCACTCTCACTCTTAACAGTCTCACTCTTATCCATAACTGTCTCACTCTCACCCGTAACTGTCTCACTGAGACAAAGCGACATCCGCAGACAGAATTTCAACAGCAAGTATCTGCCAGCTCAGGGTCTGATGAGGGTAACTTCTGTTATTGTATTTTATGTGGCAGAGCAACTGCTCCAGACTCGCTTGGTTCAACATTTCATGGGAGTTGTAGTCTTGCAGAAGCACAAAATGCAGCATATAGAGAAGGAAATAAACAACAATAAAAATGGGAGTCAAATGGCCAAGCGGTTAGGGAATCGGGCTCGTAATCTGAAGGTTGCCAGTTCGATTCCCGGCCGTGCCTACTTGCCTCGGGGGGAATGTCCCTGTACTTACTGTAAATCGCTCTGGATAAGAGTGTCTGCTAAATGACTAAATGTAAAATGTTAATGTAAAAAGTAAAACAACAACACTGGATGACTTTAGAACTCTCTGGAATTCGACAGCGTAATTTGTGGTGTTCTGAGAGTCGTGTTATCACATTCTGATCAGGTAACAGTGTTCTGAGAGTCGTGTTATCACATTCTGATCAGGTAACAGTGTTCTGAGAGTCATGTTATCACATTCTCATCAGGTAACAGTCTTTCCACCCGTCTGTGGTCAAACTAAGCCTCCAATATCTTCAATGCAGGGACTAGAAGCTAACAATGCCTATTGTATAAGTGTTGGGTTTAGTCAACATTATACTTTAAGGTTCAAGCTTTATCTATAGATGACGCAATAATATTAGTCTGAATGGTGTTAGCTGTTAAAGCTATGGTTTTCACACAGTGAGATTCTGCTGTTGGGGCAAGGTAGAATGCTGTTCTGTGAAATGCTTGTATAAGTGTTGTGTTAAATGTTTGTATTATTACTATTTTGTAGTTTAGTTTATAACTTATTGCATATGTTTTTGTTTAACATAATTTGCTTACTTACGACCACCACCAGTACCACTGGTCTGAGGGCGTCATTGGTGCAGCGTGTCACTTCCAGATGTGTCACTTCCAAATGTGTCACTTCCTGGTGTGTCACTTTCTGGTGTGACACCCTGCTTTACAATGACAAGTCCACGGTATCATAGCAACAGTACTGTCATGGAACAAGCAACAAAAACATTACGAAAGTTACTTCCTTGTGTTGTGAATTAACTATTTTCCCCCTAGTTCCTTCCACCTCACGCCTGTTTTTGTCTCTTGAAAGATAAACCCGAAACAGGAAACAGGAGCATCGCTGAAACCACCAACAGCCATGTTATCTGCTGTCCAGGAGACAAAGGTCTGGAGCCAGGAGGACACAGCTGCAACTCCTCTCAATCCTCCTGTCATGATAGTTCAGGCTCCTCATGGCGGCTCACCAAACATGTTCTCAATACTTGAGTGAATCACAAAATGGCCGCCGTCCGTAGGGTCTGTGAGATTAATACAAACACCACAAGATGGAGGACACAGAAACAGACGCCAGCCAAAACAGAAACATCAACAAACGTCTCTGTAGTCGCATCTGATTCCTTCTTTCCCTTCTCTTCTATTTTCCTCTCACACTCCCCTCTCCTCCCCTCCTCTCCTCACCCCCTCCTCTCCTCTCCTCCCGTCCTCCCCTCCTCTCCTCTCCTCTCCTCTCCTCTCCTCCCCTCCTCCCTCCTGGGTCTCCTCTGTCCTCGGTGCCTCCCTCTCTTAGTCCAGGATCTCATCCTGTCACCAGCCTCTCCGGACGTCCCAGCCTTCAGCCTGACAGCAAACCACCTGCCAAACACAGGCCCTCTGTGTGGCTTCTCCCACCATAAAACAAGCATCCTCATTGGTTGTTTATTTGTCCACCGGCTGCACAGCACCACCTCCGTTGCTGACGGCAACAGCGTTGTCAGGGTCGGTTTTGGCGGCGTCCTTTTTTGACATGTCGGGCTCCCATAGGAAAAACTCGTGGAGGAGGGTGTTGACGGTGTCGGGGCATTCCATCATGACCATGTGACTGCCGTCCTCGATAACCTTCAGGAAGGAAAACAGGAGGATCTGGAAGAACAAGACAGATAGTGATCCACATATACTTACTATTTAATTGGACAGATACAATTTTAATCTAATGAATGGTAATCGAATCATAATAACCATTTGGTCATACACCTATACTGCGTAGAGCTTCTCACTTTAGCCTGAGTTCCCATGTCAGGATATAATGTGTTCATTTAAGAGATGCTTTAATCCAAAGTGGTGGGGGGGCGGGGGGGGGGGGGGGGGAGGGAGGAGGAGAAGAGGAGGGTGTGTGACAGTGGGGGAGGGAGGGAGGACAAGGGTGAAGAGGAGCAGGGGAGGTGACAGGGAAGGAGAGACAGAGAGAGCAGGACTCAGGTGACAGAGAGAGCAGGACTCAGGTGACAGAGAGAGCAGGACTCAGGTGACAGAGAGAGCAGGACTCAGGTGACAGAGAGAGCAGGACTCAGGTGACAGAGAGAGCAGGACTCAGGTGACAGAGAGAGCAGGACTCAGGTGACAGAGAGAGCAGGACTCAGGTGACAGAGAGAGCAGGACTCAGGTGACAGCATCTACCTCGGCCATGCGTTGGTCCTCGTCGATGGGCACAAACTTGTCACACATGCCGTGCACCAGCAGCGTGGGCACGGTCAGCTCTGCGTGGTACACCTCATCCCCCTCCGGCCAGTACTGACCGCTCATCATGGCACGCAGCACGAACGGAGACACGTTGAAAGCGTTGCCTTGCTTCAGCAGCTGCTTCTCCTTGGCTCCCTGGCGAGCAAACCCAGCTCTGGAGACACGAGAGGAGAGAGGAGAGGAGAGGAGAGGGGAGGGGAGGGGAGGGGAGGGGAGGGGAGGGGAGGGGAGGGGAGGGGAGGGGAGGAGAGGAGAGGAGAGGAGAGGAGAGGAGGGAAGAGAGGAGAGGAGAGGAGAGGAGAGAGGAGGGGAGAGAGGAGAGGAAATAAGAGGAGAGAGATTTATGTCTGTGCTGGGCCCTAACTAAAACCTCCAGGGTCTCACAGACTCAGGGCTTACTTTAGGAAGCTCCAGGCCAGGCAGGGGGAGAGGCAGTGCAGCACACAGGGAGGCAGCTGGAAGATGGAGCACAGGCTGGGCTCCAGCGCTGTGGGGCCCCCCCCGTTAATCATCACCACCTTGTGCACCTGGTCAGGGTACTCATGAGCCAGGAAGGTGCAGAAGGACACCCTGGGGGAGGGGAGGGAGGGGAGGAGGTGTGAGAGGGGAGAAGGTGTGAGAGGGGAGAAGGTGTGAGAGGGGAGAAGAGGGGAGGAGGTGTGAGAGGGGAGAAGAGGGGAGAAGGTGTGAGAGGGGAGAAGAGGGGAGGAGGTGTGAGAGGGGAGAAGAGGGGAGGAGGTGTGAGAGGGGAGTGGCAGAGAGAGAGAGGAGATTCAAGATGGCAGCTATATAACAAAGGAATCAAACAAACACCTTCTCGTCTCTTCAGAACCCTCCTGTCACCTACCCGTACGAGTGTCCGATCAGGATGTTGCGCCTGCGAGCGTATCTCTTGAAGATGGCGCGCATGTCCTCCGCCAGCGCGTAGAACGAGTACGCCGCCGCCATCTCCGGGGCGATGCTGGCACCGTGGCCGGCCAGGTCCGGGGCAATGACCTCGTATCCGAGCCGAGAGAAGAACTCCAGCTGGCTGGCCCAGATGTCCAGGGACCCGCCCACACCGTGAACGAAGAACAGCGCCACGTCGGCGTGCGTGCCCTTGCAGCTGGAGATCGCCCTCTCTGAGTCGATCAGCACTGTACGCTTGGGCTTGCGCCGGCGCTGTCTCGGAGGAGGGGCCGGTTTTGAGTCACCGGGCGGCGCTGGGAGGGGTGGGGCGGGCCGGGGGTCCGGCGAGGAGGCCACCTCCCGGTAGTCTGCCAGCTCCACCTCCAGGGTGCTGCAGGGCTCCAGGTCTCCATCCTGACCCTGCAGGATCTCTGAGTGGAGAACGTCTCCCAGGTTCTCTATCACCAGCTGCCCGTTCCGGTACACAGTGATCTTACGCTTGCAGTGTACCCTGCTGCCACCAGGGGGAGCACTGTCAGCTGGCTCCCCTTCATCCTTCCTCCCTTCTTCCCTTTCCTCCTTCTCCTCCTCCTCCTCCTCCTCCTCCTCCTCCTCCTCCTCCTCCTCCTCCTCCTTCTCCTCCCCCCCCAGCTGGTCTGTGGCGGGGGGCTGGCGTTCCGGCAGGATGTGTCTCACCCTCAGCACCCTGCCCGGTCTCACCTCCACAAAGTGGAAGCCATCAGGGCAGGTGGACTGGGAGGTGTCCAGGGGGAGGACCAGGCTGCCTGTCTTCCCTGTCAAACAGCACAGGATCCCCTCGGTGATGCTGGTCAGCATGGCGTCCTTCTGGAGGGACACAGAGAGATATACCTCAGAGTTAGAGAGACAGAGAGATACCCCTCAGGGTTAGAGAGACAGAGAGAGATGTTGTGTTGGAACGAGGATTCACTGAATGACGGGATCTCCTGGAAGCCTGTTTCATAAACCAGACCGTACTGGATCTCACTCCCACACACCACATCACAGAAACACACACTCTATCGCGCTCTCACATCTCTCGCACAAACACACACACATCTCTCTAGTCCCTTCTCTCTCAGCAAACACACACACATAGACACACACAGACACACAGTCAGTCCCTAACAATGAAGCTCACAGTAAAACACAGCTCAGAACTACAGCTGTACCGCTGAGCTCCTCACCTGAGAGCGATCACGTTCAGGACCTCACCTGAGAGATCACGTTCAGGACCTCACCTGAGAGATCACGTTCAGGACCTCACCTGAGAGATCACATTCAGGACCTCACCTGAGAGATCACGTTCAGGACCTCACCTGAGAGATCACGTTCAGGACCTCACCTGAGAGATCACATTCAGGACCTCACCTGAGACATCACGTTCAGGACCTCACCTGAGAGATCACGTTCAGGACCCAGGTCTCTATCCCAGGTCTCTATCCCAGGTCTCTATCCCAGGTCTCTGTCCCAGTGAGGAGGGGGAGTTTCCTCCCCCACACTGTCCTCACACTGTCCTCCACACTGTCCTCCACCAAACCTACAACTACTCCTGGCTCTCTCTCCCAACATGGCGGCCACAGACATTATCAGACGCGCTGTCAGCTGTACGACACTGAGCTGGCACCAGGACAGTCCGCTGCTTCTTCTGTGACAGGGGTTGCCATGACACTGTGACACTGTTGACAAGATGGATGCCAGCCAGATGACTCGAGCAGGACTGAGATAGTACTGTATGCTGCAGTTGAGATATTATTGTTGCTCTATGGTAGAGATAGGCTATTATTATTGTTGCTCTATGATTGAGATGTTGTTCTTGTGACACTGTGGTCGAGATATTATTATGGCTGCACCGTTCCTGACTCTGACCACTGTAATATTGATTACAGATTTGCCGCTGTACTGTCGATAAGCTCTGTTTGTGCTTTAGATAAAAGAGTCTGCTGTATGAAAACAACGTCACTGTGTATCCTGTCATGTTGGTTGTGATAAAGTATATCACTTCCTGCTTCGGTACAGAACAGGAGCAGCCAGACCGGAAGGCCTTGTGTCCTACATGAACTGCGTCTGGACTGGAACACACACACACACACACACCATAACTCACATGTCACACATCAGTCTCTCATCCCCTTTAACTCCCTCCTCCTCACTGTCTTCCTCCTTCTCCTCCTCTCCCTACTCCAGTGCTATACATAATTCAAACAAGGAAAGATTAGTCTAAATTATTAATCCTTCTGACTGCGTGAAACAAATGTGTGTGAAGTGGGAGTGTGAAGGTTCCTGAGTCCTGATCGTCTGCTCTGACAGGGCCGCACGGCCAGCAGCACCTCTCTTCCCTCAGTCCTGATCGTCTGCTCTGACAGGGCCGCACGGCCAGCAGCACCTCTCTTCCCTCAGTCCTGATGGTCTGCTCTGACAGGGCCGCACGACCAGCAGCACCTCTCTTCCCTCAGTCCTGATGGTCTGCTCTGACAGGGCCGCACGGCCAGCAGCACCTCTCTTCCCTCAGTCCTGATCGTCTGCTCTGACAGGGCCGCACGGCCAGCAGCACCTCTCTTCCCTCAGTCCTGATCGTCTGCTCTGACAGGGCCGCACGACCAGCAGCACCTCTCTTCCCTCAGTCCTGATCGTCTGCTCTGACAGGGCCGCACGGCCAGCAGCACCTCTCTTCCCTCAGTCCTGATCATCTGCTCTGACAGGGCCGCACGGCCAGCAGCACCTCTCTTCCCTCTTGCTTGAAGGGCAGCAACATAGAATCCTATGTACATCGTTAATTGTCATTTTGGGAACATCCCCCAAACTAATTTTGTGTTTGAGAACTTACGCTACCGGAAGTGATGCGTGCATAGTGGGCGTGTGCAAGTTAAGGTGGAAATGATGGGCTACCGTCAACGTGCCAAGCGTAACTATTGGCGTTTCAGTCATTATGAATAAAAGGCTAAAGGTTGTTTAAATTTTTTTACCAACAGTACGTATAAATATTTGGATATTTATACATTTTTTATATTTTTGTTTTCATTGGTTTGGCAGCCCACCTGCATTACCCTAGCGGACCACTAGGTGTAGGATAGGAATCGCAGGATAGGAATCGCAGGTAGAAGAAGGAGAATTAAAGGAGACATGAGAAAGAAACCAGAGAAGAGGTCACACAAAGTGTACATCCCCACCTGATTCCCTGAGCAGTAATCACACATCTCATTGATCAGCTGATCCATCACGTGGGCTGTCCAATCACCTGAGATGTGATTGGACAGCGAGGGCAGTAGTGGGCATACTTGTAAGAAGTGGTCACCTTGGCAATGAGACAGACTGAGGATGCTAGTGTGCTGAACACCCTCCACACCACAACCCTGCCTGCTCTAGAACCTTCCACACCCAGCTCACCACAACCCTGCCTGCTCTAGAACCTTCCACACCCTCCACACCACAACCCTGCCTGCTCTAGAACCTTCCACACCCAGCACACTGCTCTGCCCTCTGTGTCACCTCTGCTGAGGGGTGAGATGACGAGGTTGCTTGACGGGGTAGTGATTGAGCGTGATGTGAATACAAACAAGCTTGCCAGAGGACCACCCTAAATTCAACTCATCTCCACACCGTGACATTCAGCCATCTTGCTCGGCGGTGTGGCTCAACTCTGCAATGCAGAATTAACTAGTGTATCCTGGCAGTCGGACATGACACACATTCAGACAGACGGGACATTATGTGCTCTCTCTCTTTCTCTCCCCTTCTCTCTCTCTCTCTTTCCTCTCTCTCCTATCTCTATTCCTCTCTCTCCTCCTCTCTCTCTTCTCCTCTCTCTCTCTCTCTCTCTCTCTCTCTCTGTCCTCTTCTCTCTCCTCCACTCTCTCTCCTCCTCTCTCTCTCCTTCTAACCTACATATTCCGCCTGCGCAGTCTCCAGCTCAGCATCCTCATTGATATTCATCCTCCATCACTTGGCTTAAGGAGACACAGATTGTTTTTTTCTACAACCACAACAAACCTGTGGTTGGTGCACAGGTTGGAATTGACAGTGTAATTAAAGGATATCAAGACGATTTGCATGTTATAAGAGCACAGTAACATCAATGTTTGACATATATGTTTACAGCTTTGTGCACGCATCGTTTTCATCCTCCACGTTATTTTACAGACATTTCATAGCAGGACATGAGGATCTACAGCTCCAGGGTGCAGACGAGCTATCTGGCAACAAAATACATCAATACTATTGAGTGGGAATGTGTTGCGCAATAGAATGTAACGGGCCAATACATGTTCAATATGATCCGATTATCTGATGCACTTTGATATCATATCAAACGTATTGTATTTGTGCAAAAACATATGGATCAGCATATGAGCATAATCGTCATATGGATCTTGATCATCACTGTCGTTCAGACCAAATCCTATCATCATGCATGTTGTCTTCTGCAGAGAGGAAGCGATGCTTACCTGCGGGAGTTAAGATGCGTCACGTGATGACTAAGAACGGCTCAGATCATAGATCAGTCCCAAACTCGGAAAAAATACGATGCATTTGGCACACAAAAAATGGTTGCATTGGTACAAACAAAAAATGACCCTCAGTGTGATTCTGCAGTGTATCGCTCTGCAGCATAGACATCGAGTCCGGTGATCAAGCTACAGCTTATTAAATCAAACACGCGCAATAAGACTAAAGTAGGCTAATTAAATAATGCATGTCTCGAAAACGGGGCTAATTGGCATTGCAACACGTCCCCGGCGCTGCGTATACAGGCGATGCTCGTGACAACCCTGTTGCCCCAGCTGTGTCTGCATCCAAGGTATCCTGGAAGGTTTTTTTCTCGCTCCGTCGGAGTGGCACGAGGAGCAGCGAATAGCCGGCAAGCCGAGCCTGCGAACAAGCCTATAGGGTGCCGCGTGTTCCTGTTGCTAAGGCCGGCTGGGATGGGTGGGTAACAAGTGTGCGTTACAGTGAGTGTGTACGTGTACGTGTGTGTGTGTGTGTGTGTGTGTGTGTGTGTGTGTGTGTGTGTGTGTGTGTGTGTGTGTGTGTGTGTCTGTGTGTGTGTGTGTGTGTGTGTGTGTGTGTGTGTGTGTGTGTGTGTGTGTGTGTGTGTGTGAGAGAGAGTGAGATGTTACTTCTTTTTTTTCTTTTTTTTCTTTAGCAGACGCTGTTGTTCAAAATGACAAACAAACAGGCTGGTCCAAGATCAAAGTACAATAAACAACACTTACTTGTATATGCGTCTTTCATGTTGGTTCAGTAAGCGTCAATGTTATTGGTCGGTCTCCTTTACCAGCAACCAATCACATGTCTGCATGGTCTAAGGTCAGGGTTGGCGTTGCAGGCAAATGACTTTCATGCCGTTTCAATGTCCGTGCAAAATCTTGTAGACATTCCATGATGAATATCATAAGATCCTCGCTGTCCCGCTTCAGCGGAGTGATAACCTCGAGCAGGTAACCATAGTAACCATACAATCATTTTGAAGATTAATATTAGGGCAAGAAATCTTGCGTTTACAGATAAAGTTCTGCCAGGTTAGCTAACTAGCTTAGCCTCATCAGTTGCTAGCAAGCTGGGCACTACTACGGTCGTTACTATTTGAGTTTAGATTCATGACAAACTGATGTTGATTGTTGATGCCTTAATTGGTGGCTGCTCATTCTCCCATAACCGAGCTAGCAAATTAACGTACAGTACATGATTGATTTACGTCACATATCATGTGATTGGCTAGTTATTATGGTGTTATCTGTGTGGAATATAGTTAGTCTATCCGTAGCTAAATAACGCACAGTTATCTTCCGCATTGATTCAATTGAGTCAGTGCAGAACTAATAGTGGTGTGTTATTGATCTAAACCCTAGACTTAATCTAAGAGAGAAAAATGAAATGAAGATCTACATGTTTAGTCTAAGATTAGTCTTAATCCATGTCTGGGAAAACTGGGCCATAATGTCCAAACACAACCCAGTATACAGGTTGTGTTCGGGAGTCAGTTGGCTGAGCGGTGAGGGAGTCGGGCTAGTAATCCGAAGGTTGCCAGTTCGATTCCCGGTCATGCCAACTGACGTTGTGTCCTTGGGCAAGGCACTTCACCCTACTTGCCTCGGGGGAATGTCCCTGTACTTACTGTAAGTCGCTCTGGATAAGAGCGTCTGCTAAATGACTAAATGTAAATGTAGTATACAAACAGCGTCCAACTACCCGTTGACCTCACTGTATATTCTATCGCCATGTTCCGTCTGTGTCCACTACGCAGGAGCAGCTGGTGTCCAGCAGGTGCTGTTCTAGAACCCCAGACTTCCAGCGCCAGATGCGCTCCTCTCTCGTGGCGTGCGGAGGGAGCGGGGGTGTTCCAGCAGCTTCCGTGGCAGTATCAGCAGATCCGCACCAGGAAGCGAGGCACGGAGTACCAACCCAAGAACATCAAAAGGAAGAGGACCCACGGGTGGATCAAGAGACTGAGCTCCCCGGGAGGCATTGAGGTCATCCTGCGCAGGATGCTGAAAGGGAGGAAGTCGCTGACACACTGATGGACACGAAGAAAAGACTACTTCATGTTAGACTTTCATCAGACCTGTCCTGGTACTGGAGGTTCTGTGTGAATAAATAACCGTTCTTTGGACGCTTGTGCAAGGTTGAGATCTGAGGATGTTACCACTTTTGGGACTGCTCAGTTTAAGAAGTTATTTGATGATGGTCTGATTTGTATCGAATCATTTTCGCATTGTATTTGAATATGTCTGGTTTAACTTGGTCTTTGGATGAACTCTGTAGACCTCAAGCAGCGGAGGGCAGCTACTCTGGGTTGTAATCAGGCAGGAAGCCGTCACCCATGATGGTACCTATCTTACAGACAGACAGGCTATCTTACAGACAGACAGGTTATCTTACAGACAGACAGGCTATCTTACAGACAGACAGGCTATCCTATACATCTTGGTTTGAAATGGCTCATCATATGGAAGTTGTGACTGAAAGACACCAAATAATCGTTATTACTCTTGTCCATCGGCCGGTTGAGGGCCATTAAAATGTGTTTGAATGTGTGTGCTGCTCTTAATAAATACTTGTACATAAATCACTCTCAGATTCACGTTCTTTGTGGTGGTGATGGTTAAGTACTTACAGTATTTGCAAGTGATTGAATATTAAGTATCTATGGATGAGAAACTGTAAAAATGACTCCTTAAGTGCTGTGCTCTATTTTGAGGAAAAGGGCTAGTTTAAGTTTATGCGTTTCGACTTTGTATGTCTTGTGTTTTGATCCTATGCCCCTCCCGTCTTCTTACTAGGCGGACCCCTTCTGGCATTGGAGGGCTGGGTTGTTACGCTATACTTATCTAACCAATTAGAACCGTTATTTGGCATTCCATAGCTCTGCAGCCAATGAAACATCAGCCAATGAGAAGGTTACCGCCCCCATGTTCACACGGAGCAAAAAGCAAGGCAACAAACAAAAATGGAGAAGATAGATTGCGTATCACACGGTTAAAGATACTATTAGCTAGATATTTAGCTATCACAGAAGATTAAGTATCGAACGAACCGTTTATAAGTGCATCGTGATGTGATCTGCGACGAAATCACTTTAATAAGATTTATTTAGGTACACATCTTTAATTGTGCGGTTGTTTTACAGTGAGCGAATTAGTAAACAACCCGTCCTGTGGTAGCTAAATAACAGGATCCCAGCAGCTAGCAAACCAGCTAGCGACTTTGGGGAACAGACATGGACAAGGTAAGCAAGTTAGACTATCTATGTCTGTCCACTGCTGGAAACAATGCTCATTTCGATGTAGCTCTACATTTTTTTTGTTCTCGCTCAAGCCAACTTGTGTGGAGTTAGCTAGTTTACGGCGGATGTTATTGAGCTGGCTATCTAGAACTAGTTAAGAGAACATAAACACAGCAAGCTCACCACCTAATACAGTAAGCTTGCCAGTCTTTGTAGCTAGTTGATTAATGGACAAGTTAATGGGGCTCGGCAACATTGTTATTGTATCCTAGCCGCTTTTACTTTCGCTTTAGTCAGTAAACTTGATTTTCATTGTTTAGGCTGACTTCCTGAAAGGACTCCCTGTATACAACAAAAGCAACTTCAGCAGGTTTCATGCTGACTCCGTTTGTAAAGCATCGGTAAGTTACTGCACATCGCTTCATCATATTTCGTGTCTGCCACTAGAACGTTATCACGTAGTTGTGAAGGCTAGGTGATCTGTCAACCTCAACACGTCACCACGGGTAAGTTCAAGAATGCTGCGGTTTTTGTCAACCATCATCTGTAAGGACGTGGCCAGAAAATCAGTGAACGAGGCAACGGCTCTTAGCGATGAATCTTTTTTTTTTTTCCAGAAC
Source organism: Osmerus mordax (assembly GCF_038355195.1). Taxonomy (NCBI): domain Eukaryota; kingdom Metazoa; phylum Chordata; class Actinopteri; order Osmeriformes; family Osmeridae; genus Osmerus; species Osmerus mordax. The sequence continues at coordinate 784,567 of NC_090065.1, forward strand.
CGACGGCCATCCGTGTACCTTCCTACGCGGGAGTATCCGTCTGAACAGAGTAAGTATCCAGTAACCCTCCAGAAGGTGTAGTTCTTCTACCAGACAGATTCAGACAAGAATCTACAGCGCCTCTCTGCTGCTAGTCAGTTGGTGAGGTGACTGCTTGTTCCTGTTGCCCTCCTGGGTCTTGAACTGGTGAACTCTGTGTAATAGTTGAGATATTGTTATTGTTCCACTGTGCCTGGTAAATACAGACCGTTCCTTGACTCAGACCACCAAAATACGGTTATAACTACACACTTCCTTGATCTTCTGCTTTACTTCCCATATGTTCTGTTTTTATGTAGTTTTGGATACAAGCGAAATAAATGAAATGTAAGTCACCTGAGTAACTTGTGTCTGTTTGTGGTCTTCTAGTCATCGTGACCGAGAAGACGAATATTCTGTTGAGGTACCTTCACCAGCAGTGGGACAAAAAGGTAGTCCCATCAAACCCTCATCTAACGATGTTAGCTAAAATAGCTCCAACGAATTGTCTGTACCCGGAAAACGATTGATTTTTGACCAATCGTGATCTGTAAACTGGACAGACAAGTACCGTTCAAGTTTACATGGGGGAAATGCCCACCCCCACCCTTTGGATTTTGGATCGCTCCAGTTAAACAGTTGCTTGGTATTCAGGCTGTCTTCAAAGTGAGCGTAAACTATTCAGCATTTTTTTTTTTCTTGAATAGTGCCATGGCCATAGCGGCCGTTTGTTTGACCGGCCGCTCGGGAAATCTCCTGATTCTCCCGATGGCCTGTCCGACCCTGCCCTGCCCTCACCACATCACACCCTCACCCCATCACATCACACCCTCATCACATCACACCCTCACCACATCACACCCTCACCACATCACACCCTCACCTCATCACATCACACCCTCATCACATCACACCCTCACCACATCACATCACACCCTCACCACATCACACCCTCACTACATCACACCCTCACCACATCACACCCTCACCACATCACATCCTCATCACATCACACCCTCACCACATCACATCACACCCTCACCACATCACACCCTCACCACATCACACCCTCACCACATCACATCACACCCTCACCACATCACACCCTCACCACATCACACCCTCACCACATCACATCACACCCTCACCACATCACACCCTCACCACATCACACCCTAACTTCCTCTTCCCCCTCCCTCCAGAATGCAGCTAAGAAGCGTGAGCAGGAAGTATCCGAGGTGGAGAACATGGCTGCTCCTCCCAGGAAGATGGCGAGGACAGACAGGGAGCTCAACGAGGACTTCTAGAACCAGACTGACTGAGGGACACACAACCACACACACACTCACAAATACACACAGACACACATCTATACACATACTCCCAAGCCTAAGCAAGCACACAGCCACACACTCACTACAATTATGCTTGATTACATGACCACACACACACACACACACACACACTAGCAACAAGCCGAGTGATAAAGGAGCAGAGAGCAGGACTGTGGCCTGACCACCATCATCCAAGCTGCTGTGAGAGACAAACCACCTTGTCTGGGTTCATCTGGGCAACATCCTCCTCCTCCACGCCTCCATCCTCTTCTGTCCATCCCCTCTGATTAGTGTATTCATCTGCCCTGGTGAAAAGACCCAGGCAGCAATCTACCTCCTCACCCCATACCATCTCCTTCCACAGGGACTAATTTCGTAGAGCTCATTATGTGATTGTTATTATTTTTTAGTTTACTTGTACAGTTGTGTACATCCTCGTCTGCTTGTTTTAAGTGTTGTGTTATTATGGTCTGTCTGTCATCATGTGGTGCTTGATCAGTCCTGCTCCTGGTTGTGGTGACTGGAGGATCGCCTCTACCACTAGGTGGCGGCGTAGACTTAAGTGTTTAATGTCAGAGCTGTGTGTGTTGTACAGAGACAGTCCACCTGCAGTCCTGTATGGCTCAGGGGACTACCCGGTTTGAACCCTGAGCTGAGAATGTGTCTTTGAATGAGTATTTGTGAGGAAGCCTTGAGGGGTGTGTTCAGAGAGTGTGTGTGTGTGTGATGAGTTGCCTTAATGGAAATGTGTTCCATGATCATGTGATCCCCCCCCCCCCCCCCCTCATGGTTTACACGGTAACAATCTAGGAATCAGGAAGTACAGATGTTTTGGAGGCCGTTGATTGGTTGAAATGTAAATTAAATGCTTCCACGTGGATCACATGACGGGATTCACATGCAAACCCTCTCGCTGTACTGAGATAATGGGATTCTGGAGCAATACTAACACACTACGATAGTGAAGTGAGATTTGCAGTTAGTTTTTTTGGTGTTCAGCACATCTCTGCCAGATGCTCCCGTTTGAAACTTTAGATCCGAGTGATGTTCGTTTATAGCAACTTGGCTCATCAGCACCAGTTTAAGATCCACCGTGAATCTTGTGATTTAGAGATTTCCAAGACGGGGACTGTCATGACATGGATGTCAAGTTTTGGGAGGAAAGTGCCATTCAGGTTTTTTGAAGCTTGGTCTAGTTCAGCCACCATAGTGGGCTCAGTGTTTGACCCCCCTCCCCCTGTTCCCCTATGCTGCTATGTATAAAGACTTGCAGTGGGTGTGGCCCTGACAACCCTGTCACCATGTGTATGTATAGCTCTCTCAGAACCGAAACAGGAAGTGGAACCGAGTACTTCCTGGGTCACTTCCTGGGTCACCCATGTGCATGTAGCCTCTAAACTCCTCAGACCAGAGAGGTCTGAGATGGTGGTAGGTTGTCTATTATGGGATGGCTGTTGAGCACCTAGTTACCCCAGCCGTCCGCATATACGGTTTAATGTTGTGTGTTTTCACATGTAGCCTATTGGGTTATTTTTTTATATAACTTGTTTAGATTTGGATGCACTTGGTCCTCCCTGTCCTGTAGATACAGATTCTGGAGCAGAGTAGGAACTGTGTGATCTGTGTGCGAATGCTTCTGTGGACATCGCTAATATGATCCACCTGTTAAATCGTTCTGATTTTAGTGGGTGGAAAAAAGTCAAGCAATATCTACCCAGTTTAATTCTGTTATTTTGGGATATTTTATGACAATTTTATGTCAGTGGAAGAATATTGATAACAGAGCATTGGAGAAAACAAAAGTGTTTATTTTTTATTTTGTTTCATGTCAAATGAAAGTATATTTAATGAAGACTTCTTCCATTTTGGCTTTGAAAACTTTGCATCCATGTTCTCAATAAAGTAAATCTTGTTGTTTTATGGTCTATTTTTATTTTATCATTATAGTTTAGGTTTTTGTTTTGTATAACTTTCAAAAATATCAACACAACTTTTTCCAGTGGATTTATATTTATTCCAGTGAGTCTTTTATTTGGCCTCACTGTGGTACATTCACTATTTTTATGTAATAAAATAAAATCCATAGAAAAAACTGAATATAAAATAGACGGTATCTCACAGTGAATCTAGATGATATTGCTGTATGTTGCAGCGTGTTTAACCCTTGTGTTATCTTCGGGTCATTCTGACCCACCGTCGTATTGCGACAAATTAACCGCATAGAAAAACAAAGTGAAGCTTTTTCTTTTAACCGTTGGGCTGTCTCAGACCCCCCACATTGCGAAAGTTAAAAGAAAATAATTTGTATTTGAATTGGGTAAAATTGGGTAAACACAACGATGGTTCGTTATGAACCTTTGGGTCATGTGACCCGAAGGCATCACAAGGGTTAAGGTGCTCCATAGAAACAGACTACTCTATGTCACATGCATGCTGGGAATCATGCTTCAGAAGAGAACATTCTGCTGTCCAGAATCTTTACAATATCAGACACACTGTCCAGCAACAGTAGATTAGATGTACTGTACTCAAACTCTGGTTTGGACCACAACCAGTTCATGACACAGTTTAGAACCAGTGTAGAAGACATGCGGTCCAGAACATTTACAACATACATCGTCCCAAACGAGTATATGACCAGGGTCAATATCAAATATACTCAGCCTAGGATGTGATGAGGCGGTAGTACACTGTACACAGAATATTCTGGAATAAAAGTAAAGACCCAAAAACCAGTCATGCAGTCTTCTGTTCCTTTTGTGTTCTTCAATGTTCTTCAACTTTCCAAAGCAATCCTCAACATTCTTCAGTGTTCCTCAACCTCCCCATCGTTCCTCAGCACCCCCCCACCCCCTCCCCCCCGGCTTGGCTCTGTGCGTCTCCACGTCGACGCCTACGACCCTGAGCTGTTGGTTTCCATGGCGCCGGGCCTCCCCTCGCCCCTCTCCCCCTCGCCCCTCTCCCCCTCGCTGGACGGCAGCTCCTCGGGCGTGGCCCTGCCATCCCCTCCAGGGCCCCCTGGCCCCCCACTCACCACCGTCCCCCCAGACCTGCTGGGGGCCAGCTGCCTGCCCGGGCTGAAGGGCTGTCCGGGGGCTCCCGGACGCTCCGGGCCCCCGGGGGCCGCGGCCTCCTTCTTCACCTCGGGGGACTTGTTGAGCAGCTTGTTGAGGAAGGCAGGCAGCTTGGCCTCCCCGCCCGGGGGCGTCTGGGGGGAACGGGGCGACCCGGACAACTTCCCCTGCAGGGGGATGATCTGCTTCAGCTTGTTGGAGCCCAGCAGAGAGCTGGGCCTGCGGGGTTTGTCCCCCCCGCCCCCCTTGCCCCCCCCGGCGGCGTGGTGATGCTGGTGGGCCTCAGCCTTGCCGCTGCCTTCAAGGCGAGCCTCGGCCTGTAGCTCCGCCTGCCTCTGTAGCTCCGCCTCCTGCCTCTGTAGCTCTGCCTCCTCACGGCGCTGGCGTTGCTGCTGCTGGAAGTGCTGCTGGGCCTGGCGCTCGTGTTTCTGGGGAGGGAGGGGATGGGGGAGAGAGATGGGTTCAATTCATGAAGGCGATAGCCCTACTTTCCTACTCTGGAGGCTCCCCAGCCCCCTGCCCCCCCGTCCTACCTTGAAGGCCTCCCTGCGTCGGTACTCCAGCTTGGCCATCTCCTCCGCCACCCACACAGGAACGTCAGGGATTGCTACATGGATGACGTACTTCAGCAGGACGGCAAAGTGCTGTCAACACACACACACACAAAGTGCTGTCAACACACACTCTAATAACAGCCAAGGTCTGTCTACCTGGAGGTCTGCCTGCCTGTCGTACCTCAAGCAGCACGATACAGATGATGATCATCTCAGGACTCATCCAGGGAAGCAGCCGCTGCAGCTGACCACACTGGCCAATCAGGTAACAGTTCACGATGATGGCAATGAGGCCCATGACCTCCATCACTGTCTGTATGGGGGGCAGGGGGAGGAAGAAGGAGAGCAAGAGAAAGAGGCGGAGGGGAAAGAGAGGGAGCATATTAGTACACCACTGCATTTGCCAAAAACAATGCATCAAATCTAGGACTTAGCAACCCTCTTCTAGATCCCCTGTTCCCTTTTATCTTCCTCTGTCTTGGTTCCAGACCTGCCACTGTCCAATGTTGTCCACGCGTTCTCCAAAGGGCCTCTGGAACCCGCAGCACAGCTTGAGGGCGTCGCTGCGAATCTCGATCACGTTGTTGATGAGCGCGCACAACGCAGCGAGCGGGAAGGCGGAGGAGAAGAGGACCACATAGCCAAACTGGATGAACATCTCCTGGTAGTCCTCCAGGGTGCTCTGGGGGTCAGAGCGTACACAGACGACTGAAGTCACAAGGTTGGAACACGAGGCGTTGTGATGGTTAGTGTTCCAGGAAAGTAAAACATGATGAGATGCTGTGTGTGTGTGTGTACCACCATCATCGTACCTCGTAGGTCTGCATGCAGCTCTGGATTTCCGCCTGCGTCAGAGTCAAGCCACACGCTTCTTCCTCCAGCGGAGGATCAATCCATGACTTCCTGTCCTGCTTCCTGTCTGCTTGGCCATGCCCATTCTGGCTCGCCGCTTCAGAACCATTGGTTGTAATGTTGCTGCTCTCAAATCAAAGGAATGTATTTTTAAAAAGCTTTGTTTTACACAATTTTAAGTTTACACAATTTGACAGTTAACAACCTTTAATTTAATTTTACATATCTTTTATCTAGGCTGGGCGACCTACACAAAAGAGGTGAAACTTGTCAGGTTAAATAAAGTTTACATTACACAAACACTATACATTACATTTACATTTAGTCATTTAGCAGACGCTCTTATCCAGAGCGACTTACAGTAAGTACAGGGACATTCCCCCGAGGCAAGTAGGGTGAAGTGCCTTGCCCAAGGACACAACGTCATTTTGCACAGCCAGAATCAAACCGGCAACCTTCTGATTACTAGCCCGATTCTCTAACCGCTCAGACACCTGACTCCCCATGAGATGTTTAAGGGTGTCGCTTACGTGTTTGCCACCGCATCCGCCGTCTCTGCCTCGCTGTCGCCATGGTCGCTGTCGCCATGGTCGCTGTCGCCGTGGTCGCTGTCGTCCAGGGTGAACAGGCTGGTGGCGTGCATGCCATCCTCCAGCAGGGTGGGGCTGTCCTCCAGGAAGCTGAGAGGCCCCGCCCCCTGCTGGGTCGCCGTGTCGGCGGGGGTCGCCGTGGCGGCGGGGTGGTTGTAAGCCACCGTCTCGGTGAAACAGACCTTCCTGTGTCTCAGACCATCGCTCTGCTCCCACTCCTCCTCCGACAGCCTGAAGCCGGCCTGCTCTCCCCAAGGACATGAACATGTTATACAGGAGGCCTGCTCTGCCCAGGTACATGAACATGTTATACAGGAGGCCTGCTCTCCCCAAGGACATGAACATGTTATACAGGAGGCCTGCTCTCCCCAAGGACATGAACATGTTATACAGGAGGCCTGCTCTGCCCAGGGACATGAACATGTTATACAGGAGGCCTGCTCTGCCCAAGGACATGAACATGTTATACAGGAGGCCTGCTCTCCCCAAGGACATGAACATGTTATACAGGAGGCCTGCTCTGCCCAGGGACATGAACATGTTATACAGGAGGCCTGCTCTCCCCAAGGACATGAACATGTTATACAGGAGGCCTGCTCTGCCCAGGGACATGAACATGTTATACAGGAGGCCTGCTCTGCCCAAGGACATGAACATGTTATACAGGAGGCCTGCTCTCCCCAAGGACATGAACATGTTATACAGGAGGCCTGCTCTGCCCAGGTACATGAACATGTTATACAGGAGGCCTGCTCTGCCCAGGTACATGAACATGTTATACAGGAGGCCTGCTCTGCCCAGGGACATGAACATGTTATACAGGAGGCCTGCTCTGCCCAAGGACATGAACATGTTATACAGGAGGCCTGCTCTGCCCAGGGACATGAACATGTTATACAGGAGGCCTGCTCTCCCCAAGGACATGAACATGTTATACAGGAGGCCTGCTCTGCCCAGGGACATGAACATGTTATACAGGAGGCCTGCTCTGCCCAAGGACATGAACATGTTATACAGGAGGCCTGCTCTGCCCAGGGACATGAACATGTTATACAGGAGGCCTGCTCTCCCCAAGGACATGAACATGTTATACAGGAGGCCTGCTCTGCCCAGGGACATGAACATGTTATACAGGAGGCCTGCTCTCCCCAAGGACATGAACATGTTATACAGAAATATACTGTTCCGACACAACACAAACACTAACACTTCCTGTTCCGACACAACACAAACACTTCCTGTTCCGACACAACACAAACACTAACACTTCCTGTTCCGACACAACACAAACACTAACACTTCCTGTTCTGACACAACACAAACACTAACACTTCCTGTTCCGACACAACACAAACACTAACACTTCCTGTTCCGACAACACTAACACTTCCTGTTCCGACACAACACTAACACTTCCGCTTCCGACACAAAACATACACTAACACTTCCTGTTCCGACAACACTAACACTAACACTTCCTGTTCAGACACAACAGTGTGAGTTGGCTCGGCCCTCCCTCATGCAGGATTGACAGGAACAGAATGTGAGGATGATCGTGTGCGCCTTTAATCCTACAAGTATTTTTTTTTTTTTTTTTTTTTTGTCAATTATTTTAAATACAATTAAAATTCATTATTTAATAATCATTTAGTTTTTATAGGCTGTATTAATCTATTAAAAATAGAGTCGGCTCTTCAGATATGCGAGCCAGCTCCCGACGTTCACCTTCAAGAGCCAGCTCTTAGAGCCGGATCGTTCGGGAACGACCCATTACTACGTTACTATCAGAGGCTACTCTCGCAAGGAGCTGAACATGGGCTGTACCCCAGCCCAGTTGCCTATGAGGCTATTCTTGATTGTGGGTTGACTAAGATTCTGGAAAGAGATCTACTCAAGAGCAAAGTCAATATCCGCTGTTTTCAAGCCATCTTTGAGAAAGTTTAGAAACAATCTTGCGGGTGATATATATTGATTGTGGGAGGCAATTTTTGGACTACATCTAAACCTCATGCAGCTGCTGCAGCATTTCTGCTTTGGCATGACCTGCGCTGGGAGAGAGGGAAACAGCATGGATGGGGATAGTGTGCGGGCAGATGTGTCTTTATATAGGGTAAGATGGAATGAGAAATGCAATACAAAATGGCTGAAAGGGGTTTATTTATGTAGATGTCCACATTGCCTCAAGATCTTTGTGTCAATAAATCAAATATAATTTTGACTGATGGTTTTTCAAACCTTATTGGTTTCAAGGTGACATCATTCTGATGTACCATGCGCAATTTTATGCAATTTTACCTTGAAATGTCAACCGTTTCTTAACCTTTGTCCCAAAGCTGACCAAAGCTAATACTCTGCCCTTTCTATTCATATAATCTCAATAGTTGGTGTGTAGCAGAGAGGATAGAGAGACTGACTTTTAACCTTATGCTCATGAGTTCAAATCCCAATTCAGCCTATTGTTGTTGGCCAAACATGAAGTAGTTTTGCTCTCTTGTTGTCCAACTCTCCATCTTCAACTGTGTACATGTTTATAATATTTGGCCATTTTGCGGAGGAACCCGCATCGCTGCTTGCAGCTACATTTTTCTCTTGTTTTTATTTTTATTTCTCAATCCCCTCCTCCCCCTCTCCCCTTCCCTCCCCTCAGAGTGTAAGCAGTACCTTCAGGTCTCCCCTCCTCCCACGCTCAGATGCTCTCGTCTCAGGGTGGGCTAGGCCTCTGGAGGCCTGCTTGCAGTAGGCCGCCACGAAAGCCTGGGCCTTTCCTAGTGCCAGGCGTCCGTACTTGAGCACCCCAGTGTGGGCCTGCTCCCACAGGACCCTGGGCGTGAACACCCCCAGCTTGTGGTGCTCGTACAGGTATGGCTGGAGAACCTCCACGAAGTTCTGCATGATCTGGCGGAAGATGAGCAGCGTGGCCAGCATCTGGGGAGAACACAGGTAGCACACATGTAGCACACATGTAGCACACAAGTAGCACACATGTAGCACACAGGTAGCACACATGTAGCACACAGGTAGCACACAGGTAGCACACAGGTAGCACACATGTAGCACACATGTAGCAGACAGGTAGCACACAGGTAGCACACAGGTAGCACACAGGAAAATAAATACATTACTTCCTCTTTATTTTTTATGGACTGGTGGATAACAGGATGGATGGATGGATAGACGGGTCTAACCTCCTTCAGGCGTTCCATATCCTTGAGGTAGAACCCGATGTAGAACAGACTAAGGTAAGAGTTGATGAACTGAAACTGCAGAACAGAGACGAGACACATGCAAGATCTTTTTTCTCTTTACTTTCCCACATCATGTAGAACCCAGCTCAATATTGTTTTTGTTTTTTAACTTACAACAACAATTTTGATGATGAGGTTGTTCTCATAGTCACTCTGGAGACGGTAGTTCTCTGTAAAACAGCACCATAATCACCAAACACAACAACACTGGAACGGTCTGTCTGAGCTAGCTGGGAGTAGGCCATCCTTAAAGCCTGGGCCTTTTTTAGAGACAGGTGGCTGGACTGAGAGCTGAGGTCCAGATCTGATCCCCGAGTTCCCCGGGGAGAGGCCTGCGCAAAATAATTTATGATGAACCAGACGGTTCTACACTAACCCCAGACCCAGCAGAGGAGGGGAGAGGAGAGGAGAAGAGAGGAGAGGAGGAGAAGAGAGGAGAGGAGGAGAGGAGGAGAGGAGAAGAGAAGAGAGGAGAGGAGAGGAGAAGAGAGGAGAAGAGAAGAGAGGAGAAGAGAAGAGAAGAGAGGAGAAGAGAGGAGAAGAGAAGAGAGGAGAAGAGAAGAGAGGAGAGGAGAGGAGAAGAGAAGAGAGGAGAAGAGAGGAGAGGAGAAGAGAGGAGGAGAAGAGAGGAGAGGAGGAGAGGAGAAGAGAGGAGAAGAAAAGAGAGGAGAAGAGAGGAGGAGAGGAGTAGAGAGGAGAGGAGAAGAGAGGAGAAGAGAGGAGAGGAGAGGAGAAGAGAAGAGAGGAGAAGAGAAGAGAGGAGAAGAGAGGAGAGGAGAGGAGAGGAGAAGAGAGGAGAAGAGAGGAGAAGAGAGGAGAAGAGAAGAGAGGAGAAGAGAGGGTACCCATGTTGTTGAGCCAGTATGCGATCCTCTTGTACACCTCGTCACACACAGACACGGTGATGGCCTGTAGGATCTTGGGGAGGAACCGGGTCACGTTTGGAAGCTCCTTCACACTCATCACAAACTCCTGGAACACAAGATACATCATACTCATCCTCAATACATCAGCAACTGGAGCGTGTGTGTGTGTGTGTGTGTATATGTGTGTGTATATGTGTGTGTGTGCATGTATATGTGTGTATATGTGCGTGTATACGTGTATGTGTGTGTGTATATGTGTGTATTGTGTGTGTGTATATGTGTGTGTGTGTGTGTATATGTGTGTATATGTGTGTGTGTGTGCTCTGACCTGGAGCTCCAGACACAGCAGCATGGCCAGGAAGACGAAGGCCAGGCAGAGCATGCAGACAGGCAGGCTGACCATCCACCGGAACACTGCCCTCCTCCAGGGAGGGTAGTAAAACTCCTCACAGCCAGTCACAGGGCTCACACGCTGCACCCCCTGGGGAGGGGAGGGGGGGAGGGGGGGGTAGAGGAAGTGAAAGAGAGCATGACCACAGGTGCTGCGTGGAAACTGGCTGAGCAGCAGAACTAGGTGACCTGAGCATGAGGTGTCCCCCCCCCCCCCCACACACACACACACACACACACACACACACACACCCACACGCACACACACACACACACACACACACACGTCAACACAACAGATACGGAGATATCATATTGGTTGTTATTCTTAGTTGAGGTTATTCTCAGTTGTTCGGTACATTATTATTATGAAAAAAAGAAGCTCCCATAATGAAAGGATTTATTTATTCACGGTTTAGGTTTTTTATTCTAGGTTTAGACAGGGCTCTAAGAAACTGTCAACAGGTGCAGGATGTTCCTGTTTCCCAGTTCTGGTTTGGTAGGCATGGCAACCTACAAAACACCAGCGCCCAACGTGGGGCTCGAACCCACGACCCTGAGATTAAGAGTCTCATGCTCTACCGACTGAGCTAGCCGGGCCTGGGGAGCTTAAAATGACATTTCACTTCATCTTTCACTCTCTCTCTCCCTCTATCTCTCTCTCTCTCTCTCTCTCTCTCTCTCCCTCTCTCTCTCTATCCCTCTCTATCCCTCTCTCTCTATCTCTCTCTCTATCCCTCTCTCTATCCCTCTCTTTATCCCTCTCTCTCTACCCCACTCTCTCTATCCCTCTCTCTATCCCTCTCTCTATCCCTCTATCCCTCTCTCTCTATCCCTCTCTCTATCCCTCCCTCTCTCCCTGTCCCCTGTACATTCTGCAAGACTACTGATCATATTACTGTCGTGTCCTACTACTCCCCCACTACTACTAGCACGAGCTGCTTTCACAGCAACTATTACGACTGCAGTACCACTAATACAGCTACAGCTACTGCTACTGTTAACATTGCTACTGCTACTACTGATATTAATTTATTGTATGGTTTTACTGCACAATGACAAATAAAGTCTAATCTAATCTAATAATACTAGTATACTAGTAAACAATACAAACTACTATCACTTGTGACCTTTGAACTGGGGTTGTGTCCTCACCCTGAACTGGGGGCGTGGCTCCTCCAGAGAGTCTGTGGGCGTGTCCAGAGTGCCCCACTTGTATGCCAACTCCGCCCCCCTCCTCTTCCAGCCCTCCAGGAACAATGTGGCCCACACCACGTTGAAGAGAGCGAACAGCACACAGCAGATATCCTGACTGGTCTGAGAGGAGGGGAGGTGAGGGGAGAGGGGGGGAGGTGAGGAGATGGGAGGGGAGGGGAGAGGAGAGGAGGTGAGGGGATGGGAGGGGGGGAGGTGAGGGGATGGGAGGGGAGGGGAGAGGAAAAGACAGATGTTTGATGTCAGAACTACGCATTCTGATCATTGATCTTCTGCTGTACTTTGCACTGAACATCGCTTTAGATAACAGCATGTGACAAATAGCAATACAAATACAATGTAAATGTATAATGTCTCCCTGCCACACAGACTCTTACAGCCTGCTCTCTAGTACGTGCTAACTAGGGGTGCATTCCTTTTGTGTACATCTGACTGTGCAGCCCAGTCACCTGGTCGGCCAGGACCCAGAGCAGGCAGCCAATCAGAGCAGGGTACACCATGGCGGAGGTGTAGAAGCCGAGCCAGGCGAAGTACATGGCGATCTTCACCCCAAAGTACTCGCAGACGTCATCTGCAACAACAACACCATTTACACCTGCTCCTGGAGAGATGTGTGACCTGTGACCTGTGACCTGTGACTCACCCAGCGGCTGGCTGTCACAGACAGCCTGGACCCAGGATGTCATGAGCAGAGCCAGAACCCTCTCGTCATGCAGGGGGAACATCTGCTGCACCACCCCCCGGGCCAGCAGCTCTGGGACTACACACACACACACACACACACACACACACACACACACACACACACACACACACAGGGGTCAGCACTAACACATGCACACACACACGCACACACAGGGGTCAGCACTAACACATGCACACACACACGCACACACAGGGGTCAGCACTAACACATGCACACACACACGCACACACAGGGGTCAGCACTAACACATGCACACACACACGCACACACAGGGGTCAGCACTAACACATGCACACACACACACACAGGTCAGCACTAACACACACACACACACACATGCACACACACACACACACGGGTCAGCACTCACACATGCACACACACACACACACACACAGGGGTCAGCACTCACACATGCACACACACACACACGGGTCAGCACACACATATACATTTACACAAACACACATGGAAGCATGCAACACACACACATACAAACAAACACACACACATTAAAGCATACATCAGAACACATAAGAATGGACTTCTCACTGATTGGCTGTCCCTCCAGGAAGTGGAGGTTATGGAGCACCTCTCCCTGGTCGGCACGGAGATTATCCAGCCAGAACTTAATGATGCTCTGACGCTCCTGCAGAGGAGAGGAGGACAGTAGGAGAGGAGAGAGAAGTTAAGGATAGAAGGATAAGGAAGAGGAGAAAGAGGGTGGTAAGAGAGAATTACAGTAAAGTGTTAGGTTTTAATGTTTATGGTTGATGGGGTCTTTTTAAAGATAAACAATACAACATTCCTGAACATGTTCCAGAAGATTATGTTCTAGAAGGTAGAATATGAAAAAAGGTTCTAGAAAGTGTGAGAAGGTTCTGGAAGGTGGGAGACGTTTCTGGAAGGCTTGTGTCCCGACCTGTGAGCTGAGGAAGCAGACCTCGCTCTCTATGTTCAGGTAGATGTTGCTCTCCTCACACAGGAAGCGCCGCTTCCCCCCTCCGTACTGGGGCTTCACTGCCTTGATGACCCCCACCTGCTCCGCCCCCAGCAGCAGGCTGGGGGGGGGACAGAGAAAACAGTATTTCAGTGAGCAGCAACACTGGAAGGCGTGTTAGATGTATCCACCCAGAGCCCGCGCAGCTGAACAGAGAAACAGGAGGGTTACTTCTCGAAGGAGGCAGTGATGAACAACATGTCAGCCCACGTCTGCTTGTGCTGCCGCACCTGGACAGACACCTGAGGAAGACCCAGCCTCATCAGGTTCAGCAGCCACAGGGGGGTCTCTCTGTCTGGGGACTCTGGGGGAGGGGCAGGGGGGTGGGGGCGGGGCAGGGAGGGGGCGGGGCAGGGAGGGGGCGGGGCAGGGTAAAGAGGGAGTCGAGAGGGGTACAAGGGGGACAGGGGGGGAAGTGAGGGGGGAAGGGGGATGTAAGTGGTAGATGATAATTCAATATAGATAAAATGTAGATAATAAATAAGTGGGAGAGTATTTGAACACTTCCGTTCTACCAATCAGACAGGCCGTTACCTGGGAAAGTGATGATGATGTCACAGTTGTCGGAGGGCAGAGTTCTCATGAAGGAGGGTTTCCTGGACAGGATGTAGCCTTTAGCCTGCCTCAGACGCCAGCTCAGGTACTTACCTGGGGTGGGGTTGGGGGGGGAGTGAGGGAGGGAGGGAGTTAGAGAAAGAAAAAGATAGATGAAGTGAGACACAGAGATTGGTGGCATCTGACACATATTGAGAATCATATTTAGAATCATTTCATTACAGTAAACCACACGGAGGTTAGCCTCAGGTGAAACCACACGCTAGCTCCTCTCCTGCCTGGTGACCCAGGTCAAACCAAATAGTCAAACCAAACCGCAGCACATGGCTTCAGGTCATATGGACTTCCATTGAACGCTCACTCACACACACATGCAGACAAACACACACAGAAACACACACACTCAAGCTTGCTCACACACACACAGACCAAACCCTAACCCTCTAAACCCAACTTTAACCCAGTAGCTGAGCGTCCATGACCCTTACAGACAGCATGTCAACCCCTTACAGACAGCATGTCAGCCCCTTACAGACAGCATGCCAGCCCCTTACAGACAGCATGTCAGCCCCTTACAGACAGCATGCCAGCCCCTTACAGACAGCATGTCAGACCCTTACAGACAGCATGTCAGCCCCTTACAGACAGCATGTCAGCCCCTTACAGACAGCATGTCAGCCCCTTACAGACAGCATGTCAGCCCCTTACAGACAGCATGCCAGCCCCTTACAGACAGCATGTCAGACCCTTACAGACAGCATGTCAGACCCTTACAGACAGCATGCCAGCCCCTTACAGACAGCATGTCAGCCCCTTACAGACAGCATGTCAGCCCCTTACAGACAGCATGTCAGACCCTTACAGACAGCATGCCAGCCCCTTACAGACAGCATGTCAGCCCCTTACAGACAGCATGTCAGCCCCTTACAGACAGCATGTCAGACCCTTACAGACAGCATGCCAGCCCCTTACAGACAGCATGTCAGCCCCTTACAGACAGCATGTCAGCCCCTTACAGACAGCATGCCAGCCCCTTACAGACAGCATGTCAGACCCTTACAGACAGCATGTCAGCCCCTTACAGACAGCATGTCAGCCCCTTACAGACAGCATGTCAGACCCTTACAGACAGCATGTCAGACCCTTACAGACAGCATGTCAGACCCTTACAGACAGCATGTCAGCCCCTTACAGACAGCATGTCAGACCCTTACAGACAGCATGTCAGACCCTTACAGACAGCATGTCAGACCCTTACAGACAGCATGTCAGACCCTTACAGACAGCATGTCAGCCCCTTACAGACAGCATGCCAGCCCCTTACAGACAGCATGTCAGACCCTTACAGACAGCATGTCAGCCCCTTACAGACAGCATGTCAGACCCTTACAGACAGCATGCCAGCCCCTTACAGACAGCATGTCAGCCCCTTACAGACAGCATGTCAGCCCCTTACAGACAGCATGTCAGCCCCTTACAGACAGCATGTCAGACCCTTACAGACAGCATGTCAGACCCTTACAGACAGCATGTCAGACCCTTACAGACAGCATGCCAGCCCCTTACAGACAGCATGCCAGCCCCTTACAGACAGCATGTCAGCCCCTTACAGACAGCATGTCAGCACTCATACATCACTGCTATGAGAAACAGGGTCATGTTCCTCAGTCACGGAAGCTTAGCAACACACACCCGACACAGCACACTCTGCCCTCAGTACATTATAGTGACATGCACTGACCATTGCTCTTCAAATTGACTTCAACATCAATTACATCATATCGTCATCTGATAGCATCAGATCTAGGACATTCCTATACAATTAGAACCTCTAGAAATCTGCAGCATAAGGACAACTCGTAGGGGCGTGGTTTGATGTGACCATGACCGCGAGATGGGTACAACTGCTGCGTGAAAAGATGAAAACGAAGCGCTCTAGAACAGCAGCAGAACATCCAACACGAATAAGGAATTCTAGGACAATATGGTCAATGCAACCATAGATATATATAAAGGCCTTTATATTTATCTATGAATGCAACACCGATGAGGAATTCTAGAACATTGGATCACACCTCTGTAGACAAACGTCAGATCACACTGGGAGATTACTCTATGAACCTTTCTACGCAAATATATTGTTGATGAAATGCTTATGCGTATTTCCTGACGCAGCAAAACAAGCTTTACAGTAAGCCATCACCTCGGCCACGTGTAAACGCGTTGACAGAATTTGCACAACAAGAGGAAGTTCAGTGGTTTAAACTTTAAGTGATGGGGCCTTCCTAACAGCGTCCAATTGTGTTAACAAATAAAACGGACTTAACTGGTTCCGTTTCGCCAGTGCGGTTCTGTACCCTGACAACCCATAGTTTCAGATGGAGGACATGACGTGTGAATGTTTGACCAACTCTTGATTAAAAAAAAGGGAGTCCTTTAGTTGAGTTCTGAATTATTACAGAAAAATATCACAGCAATTTCCATATTCCGACTTGGCTGATCAATGTGTCAATCCCAAATTTCACAGACCTCTGAGCTAGCAACAGTTTTACCGAATCAAACATCCCAGCGGTTTGTTTGATTCTAGACGCATGCGGCTCCGTGGAGCTTCAGTCCCGGTCCAGTCACCTGTGGACCGCCTGCTCTCCTCTCCCCGCCCGCTGTGCGCCTGGAGGAATGCAGCCTCCGGGACACGATGCGCCCCTAACTGACGGTCACCGGGAGACTCCTGCACTGTCTTACGTGAATGAGTTCTGTTCCTCCCGAGACGATTCTTAATGTTGTAATTCCCGGGACAATACATACACATAAGGTAAGTCGTAGCTTTACCGATGCGTGCAATCACGAAGGGAAATTCTCGCGTCATCATGTTGGCATGGGCCAGCGTACTCACCCAGAACACCCGCAGGTTTGGATGAAGTCATCTGCTCTTTCTTCAGTCCAGTATCTCCGGTAACAGCCGCCCTCTCCATCCTCTCCGTTGCCCCGGTGTCGTTGCTGCTGTGTACGGTGGCGTCGGTCTCACCTCCTCCCGCGCCCGTCATGCTGCCCTGCTAGTGTTTAGATTCATAGACCGACAAGTGAGAGGCTCGTGATGCCCGCGTATCTGTCCGTTACAGCGACAGTACATTCGCATGACCGTGGTATGACAAGGCTCGGGAAAGCTCCACCTGATGAAGGAACGCACGCATCACTCCTCTGTGGCAGTGACGACAGAGGACGGAGGGGAACACCGCGTCCCGCGCAGTATACCGGGATAAAAAAACACCGACGGTGTTACACCGTGTGTCGACATGTTTTCTTGTGCCTGCGTCTTACATGCGGCAACCGTTGGGCTAGACAAGTCAGACAGTTGATATTCATCGCCATTTTACCAAATGGCCGCATAATGGGCCGTTGCGCTTGACTGTTAATGCTCACTATTGTTATGTGTATGCTATACCTTATCAACACTAGCCATCTGTTTGTTTAGTGGTGACTTTGTGTCAATGTTTGATCTCTGTCAACATTTGCACATCAATTGTCCATCAATTCAGTATGACATTTGTCAGTTACACCCTGAATAGACACAAGGCGCGGGCTCTACCCATCCCACGGCCCACGCGCTGTCTGTGTGGGGGTTATTCTAGGAACTCAAGTTTCTATGATAGTTTTATATTTATATGGATTGAAGGAGTTGTTTTTAATCAGAAGTTTCAGTAACAACTTCATGGATGATCACACTGGGGTTCTTTATAGTGACTAGGCCTATCAAGTCCCTCAAATCAAGCCTCTCTCCTGGAGCTATGTGCATGGCGATGTGATATGTACAAATTAAAGAGCATAATTTGCTCACATCTCATGTAGGCCTACTTTTTGATTTTCTCGGTAAACAAGTTATTGCATTACATCCGCTAAATTATTCATGCAGTGTGATCCGGTTCGCATGAACCAGGCCGGTGAGGAAGATAAGACGAAAACGTACAGGGACGTTGTTATGGAGACGGGACGGGTGTTCTGGTTTAGAGGGATGTGCACGAGCGGTCTTCTGGCTGAATCCATTCATCTTGACGGTCCTAAACAATGCAGCGTCCAACTGTAAAGTGAAAGTTATTCATGAACGCCGCTAGATGGTGCCAAGCTGAAGAGATTGCCTACATGTTTCTCTCTCTCTCCTCCCTCCTCCCCCTCCCTCCCTCCTTTCATCCTGTTTCTATCTGTTCCCTCACCTGCTCCAGAACAGCGCGGTAGGTGCAGTACATCACAATGACCGCCAGAGGGCAGTGGGATAATAACAGCTTAGTGAGCTCACCATCCTAAAGGTAGAGATGTAAAAGTTAACTGTAGAAGTATTACCGTGTTTGTCACAGCCAGGAGATGGCACCAACCTGCTGTACTCAGACATCCCAACCTGCAGAGACTCATCTCCGGGAGGTAGCTCCCCCCGGGAAGCAATCCGGGAGATTTGGGATGTCTGTGTACTAGTTAACTGTTCTAATTAGCTAATCTGGGTGATTAGAATTTACTGGCTGAATACTTTTAATATGCGGAATTAAATGAGGACGTAGCAGGCCTGGAGGCCTATCTCAAAAGGGAGTCCTGCCTGCAATCGTAGCTAACTGCACAAGCGCAGCTTCGGTACCGACTGAAGGTTAAAGTATGCGGTAAGGGACGATGTTTTTATACCCCCCAAAATATATATATATACTAAACGGAGATTTTAAAAAACAAACGTAAACCCAGCAGGACAGGTCAGGTCTGGTTGACTGTCCCCCGGCCAGTGCTGTGACAGGCTGTGGAGGTCGTGAAATATCGCAACCAACGTTTTGCTGCGACGCCTGGGCACAGGCCAAGCTAATGCACTTCCTGGTTACAGGCGTCAGGAAAACACCTTTCAACCCTGACCTGTCTGACGTCTCCAGTCGGAGGTCAAAGGTCAGGGTTGATGTGGATGTTGCTTAAGCATTTATGTTTCTTTTTTTAACTTTCTGTTTTTAACTTTCTGTTTTGGACCTTTTTGAACCTTTTTCTGGGTTAAGAACTGTGATGTTGTCTTATCTCTTCACTAGAGCAGTACGGTATAGCTTTAGACTGCAGATCAAATCTAAAATACGAAAATAACAATAATAAAACAAAGTTTTTGCAAGGGTATGTGTTAAATGTTTGGGGTACACATAATGTATTATTATCTGAGTAAGGCGTACTTTTGTCTCAGAGAAACTAAGAGGAGAAACTTATTCTCGTTAGTGTATCATTCCAGAACCTTCTGACTTAACTAGCATTCCAGCTGCTCACTTTCACACACTGTTTCCCTAAATGCGGATGTGGAACGTTCTAGAGCCACCAGCTTTCTAATTAATTACTTCCTCTCAGCTTAGTTGACCAGACCTCACACACAAGCTATTTAACACTCACACACACATACACACATGGGACTGGAGGGGCTGGAGGACTGGAGGGGCTGGAGGACTGGAGGGGCTGGAGGACTGGAGGGGCTGGAGGACTGGAGGACTGAAGGGCTGGAGGACTGGAGGGGCTGGAGGACTGCAGGGGCTGGAGGACTGGAGGGGCTGGAGGACTGGAGGGCTGGAGGACTGGAGGGGCTGGAGGACTGGAGGGCTGGAGGACTGGAGGGCTGGAGGACTGAAGGGCTGGAGGGCTGGAGGGCTGGAGGACTGGAGGGGCTGGAGGACTGGAGGGCTGGAGGACTGGAGGGCTGGAGGACTGGAGGGCTGCAGGACTGGAGGGCTGGAGGACTGGAGGGCTGGAGGACTGGAGGGGCTGGAGGGCTGGAGGACTGGAGGGCTGGAGGACTGGAGGGCTGGAGGACTGGAGGGCTGCAGGACTGGAGAACTGCAGGACTGGATGGACTGGAGGGCTGCAGGACTGGTGGACTGGAGGACTGCAGGACGGGAGGGCTGGAGGGATGGAGGGCTGGAGGGAGTCAGGCCATTAGGAAACACAATCAGCCCTCTGGGTTGGAGAGAGTCCTCAGCGGGCCGAAGACAAAAGAGGTCGGAGGTCAGTGCCCCTGCGAGGAAGAAGGGAACAATTACAGGCGTACAACTATTCCACTTCCTGTCTATTGGGGTGTGACACAAACACAAACACCCCCCCCCCCCAGTCCCCCCAGTCCCTCAAGCACACACCACCCTAACACAGCTGGATTACAGTCTGCAGGCTGGGTACAGTAGGTCTGACCCCAGCACCCTCCACACACACACAGATCCCGCAGGTCCAGACCCAGCAAATGACCTGCCAGTCTACCATCAGACAGAGATCCAGCCCTAACCCTAATCCTAACCCATCTCTTGACCCTATCCCAGCACAAGCCTCTCTTCTAGCCCCCAACCTCAACCTCACCCTCAGCCCCAGCCCTCCCAGACCCAGCCTCAGCCCTCCCAGCCCCAGCCCTCCCAGCCCCAGCCTCAGCCCTCCCACCCTCAGCCCCAGCCTCAGCCCTCCCACCCTCAGCCCCACCCTCAGCCCCAGCCTCAGCCCCAGCCTCAGCCCTCCCACCCTCAGCCCCAGCCCTCCCACCCTCAGCCCCACTCTCAGCCCCAGCCTCAGCCCTCCCAGACCCAGCCTCAGCCCTCCCACCCTCAGCCCCAGCCTCAGCCCTCCCAGACCCAGCCTCAGCCCTCCCATCCTCAGCCCCAGCCTCAGCCCTCCCAGCCTCAGCCCTCCCACCCTCAGCCCCAGCCTCAGCCCTCCCAGCCTCGGCCCCAGCCTCAGCCCCAGCCTCAGCCCTCCCAGCCTCAGCCCTCCCAGCCTCTGCCCCAGCCTCAGCTCCAGCCCCAGCCTCAGCTCCAGCCTCAGCCCCACCAGGCCCCCTGTTCCCTCCTGACTCCTACCCTTACTGGAACACTCCAGAGTTAAACAGAGGATTTCCTTCAGACAGGACAGAACTCGGCTCTAACCAACTTTATTAATTGGCGCCCAGACAATCATGTCTGAAATAAGCCCTAATCCTGCAGGAAGTTTGTTCTCCTGGAATCATCGTCTGTTTTCTTCCTCTGCTGAACGCAGAATCAGAACATGTTTGAATAGAACTCTATTTTTATTCTCCCTGGAATCAAAACACACAGATAGCCTATGTGCTCATTTGAGTCAAATGATATATGCAGTATTGTAGATGTGGTATGTTGTTTTTGATAAAAGCATCTGTTAAATGAAGTGTAAAATGGAGCACTCCTCATCTTGTTCATCCCTCCGGTGGATCTGGAACTGTTTCAGTCAGGTCCCTCCCCCTCCACCCACCCTCCTCCTCCACCCACCCTCCCCCTCCACCCCCCCTCCTCCTCCACCCACCCTCCCCCTCCACCCACCCTCCTCCTCCACCCACCCTCCTCCTCCACCCACCCTCCCCCTCCACCCACCCTTCACCCCCCCTCCCCACCCACCCTCCATCTCCACCCCCCCTCCCCCTCCACCCACCCTCCTCCTCCACCCACCCTCCCCCTCCACCCACCCTCCCCCTCCACCCACCCTCCTCCTCCACCCACCCTCCTCCTCCACCCACCCTTCACCCCCCCTCCCCACCCACCCTCCATCTCCACCCCCCCTCCCCCTCCACCCACCCTCCCTCTCCACCCCCCCTCCCCCTCCACCCACCCTCCATCTCCACCCGCCCTCCCCCTCCACCCACCCTCCCCCTCCACCCCCCCCCCTCCACCCACCCAATTATGTCACATCTTCCTCCCCTCTCTCTCCCCCCACCCCTCCCCTCTCTTCTCCTCTCCACCCCTCCTCTCCCCTCCCTTGCCTTGCTGGCAGGTCCTTTGATAAACGTAAACACAGTTGACAGAAAGCAGAGCTGTGCCAGTACATGTCTCAGATGTTTGGAGATGCTTGTAAATTGAATAAATATCTTCACAATGGATGACGTGGATCTGCACAAACATCCACTTCCCTCCTGAATGTGAATCCTGTCTTTAAACACACGGACGACACTGGCATGCAGGTGGGCCTGTTCTTAACAGGATGGCATACACCTAGACAATAACGACCGTGGGAGTCCTTTGAAGAGGATGATTTTAATGACTGTAAAACGAGTATGTACAGAACAGTTCATGCAATACAGAACATCTCAAAGATGTCAGATGTTTACAAACAATATTTTTTGCAATGTAGTGCAAATGTTGAATATACAGTATTAGACTGCAAGCTAACTTTAAAATAATATTTTACAATA
The DNA here is from genome assembly GCF_038355195.1 of Osmerus mordax. Taxonomy (NCBI): domain Eukaryota; kingdom Metazoa; phylum Chordata; class Actinopteri; order Osmeriformes; family Osmeridae; genus Osmerus; species Osmerus mordax. The sequence goes on from NC_090065.1 coordinate 807,139, forward strand.
ATAACATGTTAAACTAAAATACATATTGCCATTCTTGGTAGATGTGTCATCCTCCATGTTTGTAAGCTGCGATCTCCTGTATCAGCCAGATACCCCGGGGAAGGGAGAGGAGAGACTCTGAAGATAGGAGAGGAGAGGGGCGGGGAGGGAGGAGTGGGTGTGGAGGAGAGGGGCGGGGAGGGAGGAGTGGGTGTGGAGGAGAGGGGCGGGGAGGGAGGAGTGGGTGTGGAGGAGAGGGGCGGGGAGGGAGGAGTTGGTGTGGAGGAGAGGGGCGGGGAGGGAGGAGTGGGTGTGGAGGAGAGGGGCGGGGAGGGAGGAGTGGGTGTGGAGGAGAGGGGCGGGGAGGGAGGAGTGGGTGTGGAGGAGAGGGGCGGGGAGGGAGGAGTGGGTGTGGAGGAGAGGGGCGGGGAGGGAGGAGTGGGTGTGGAGGAGAGGGGCGGGGAGGGAGGAGTGGGTGTGGAGGAGAGGGGAGGAGAGATACAGACAGATGGACATGATTAGGGCTTGTTGTCTCTGGTCTAGAGGCTGCATGTGTCGCCTGTGTCCTGTGATACTTACTCTCAGACAGATGGTTTGGTGTAGCTTTGCAGATCCTTCAGCAGCTGGGTCATGCTAGCTGTGACCAGAAAAAGAGGAGACCAGGAGGACCAGATGATACCAGGAGGACCAGATGACACCAGGAGAGAGGAAGAGAGGAATATGGGAATAAGACAACAGACAAAGAGAGGAGGATGAAGGATTTGTAGAGACACTTCCATTTCAGTGATCTTCCAGTCTTCCATTTCAAAATCGAATGAGGTCAGGAATATATAACAATGTGACAAAACAAACGATGCCTCCACCAAACAGACAAACAAACAAACAAAAACGTGAGCAGTCCAGGTGGGACCCGTCGCTCCTGCTGGTCATGTGGTCTGTGATCACGCAGGTGTCTGGAGTCTCACCTTGACTGAAGCTGTGGCCTGTAGAAGGAGCTCCGCCCATTCGTCCGAATGAAAACGAGCCACCAGACCCAGTTCTTGCTGGCCCCGCCCCTACAGACCCAGCTCCTGCTGGCCCCGCCCCTACAGACCCAGCTCCTGCTGGCCCCGCCCCTACAGACCAAGTTCTTGCTGGCCCCACCCCTACAGACCCAGTTCCTGCTGGCCCCGCCCCTACAGACCCAGTTCCTGCTGGCCCCGCCCCTCCAGACCCCCTGCTGTTGGGAGCAAGTACACCTGGCCCCGAACTGCCAAATCCCACGCTGCTGATCCCTGCACCGCCAAATCCTGTCCCTAAAGAGCCCGCCCCAAATCCGGCAGCAGAACCGGTCCTGCTGGATGGAGGAAAACCACCATGCTGCAACAGAACCAAGAGGAACATCACTCTCATCAGAACGCACTGTCAATCAAGCATTCCCTGGTGAGTTAGTTACAAAGGTGTAAACTAGCCTAAACCAGTCTAAGCAGGTCTAAACTGGTCTAAACCGCCCTAACCCCCCTCCCAGCCCTACCTTGGGACAGCTGGCGTTGAGTCGCTTCATGCTCTCCTTCAGGATGTTGATGTCGGTTGTCTTCACACTCAGCAGCGCGTCCTTCAGCGCCACCTCTCCTCTCTTGATCTTAAGGTCCTCCAGGATGCTCTCCTTCTCCTGGTCGTGTCTCTCCTGGCTCCTCCTCAGGGTGGACGCATGCTCCACCATCAGGCTGCTGTGGTTGCGTCTGCACCAGTGGAGGTCTTCCTCCAGGCGGGTGTTACTGCCCTCCAGCCGGCTGCTCTGGGCCTGGATCTCTGACACTCGCGTACCCACATTGTCCAGGTAGCGCTGGAACTTGGTCTCTACCTTCAAGGAGAAACGTGGGGGTGGTGGTGGGGGGGCTCAGTGGTTAGAGGGTATGGGCTGCAGAGCAAGAGGTGGAAAGTTCAGATTCTAAGTAGCTCATCTCGGTACCTGTCTGGACAAACTGGAGCAGTTGGTCTGGATCTGCTCCAGGTGGTTGCGCTGTTTCTCACAGGAGAGCTGGAAGGGCACGAATTGCGGCACCAGCGTGTCGATCTTCTCCAGGAAAGCCTTGGACACGTCAGAGATGCCGCTCAGCGATTGGGCGAAGTCCTCCTTGCACTTCCTGGTGTACTGCTCCAGCTGATTGGTCAGCGAGGCCACGTCCCTCCGGAGGGAGATGGTGTCCAGGTGGAGGGTGTCCCGCTCCTGGGACGCCCGGTCCAGAGTGATTCGCAGGTGCTGATTGGTCTGGGAGAAGTTGGAGTGGACCAATAGGTTCTTCGCCTCGCAGTTCAGGAGACTCTGCGACTGAGTCTTCTCTCCTGGATACAAACACAACCTGTTGTTATGACGATGATGATAATGTGTTCATTCAGCAGGTGCTCTTATACAAAGTGATCGTAAGGGAGGGAGGATTTTGATCGTAACTATTTTATTTATCTTATTTTATTGTAGTTTCCTGTAGGAACATTAGAACAGCTTTACAACTGCCTCCTGTGAATAAAACCTGAATAATAACTGAAAGTGGATAAAAGGTTGTGTTGCTGTGCGTGCTCACCTGACCCTGCGAAAGGGGAGATGGGGGGAGGACAGGTGAGGACACGAGACCTAGACGACTTCTTCTCCAACTCACAGGTCATCTGTTCACACGACAACAACCACAACATCATCAGCTAACACCACAAGATCTCTTCCGCGACCCGGCACATCAGCTAAAATCACACCATATTAAACATTGAAGTATATTTGTATACCTAATACGTATCTTTTCTCTGTTGATTAAAGGTAGGAGTGTGGGATTAATCCAGATTCATATTTAGCTTAATCTAACACATTTTCTAAAATGTGAATCCCATAGTATTTAATTTCTAATCCCACACAACCAGCCATCTTTACTAATCCCCTCTATTCCAAACGCTTCAAGACAAATCTCCCCAAACCATCTCTTCATCCATTCTCTCCCTCCCCTCCACCCCTCCATCTCCACCACCCCTCCACCCCTCCATCTCACCAGGCTGCCATTGAGGAACTTGATCCACTGCGTGGACTGCTCCGCCAGGTGTTTCAGCTGGGCCAGAACCCCCCTATTCTCCAACAGCGTGGTGTTGAGCTGGCGAGACAGGTTGGTCCTCTGTTCCCGCAGCGCCTGATTGGACATGGACATGCGGTTGAAGCTGCCCTCCAGATCCCGGATCCTCGTCTCCGAGGCAGAGTCCTGCGGCTTGCCGTAGACGAGGAAGAGCACCAGCCCCACGATGATGAGTGACTGGATGAGGGAGGAGAAGAAGAAGGCGATGCGGAGGTAGTAGCCACAGCTCTTACCCTGGGAGCGCTGCAGCGTCTTTCTGCCCTGGGGGGAGAGCTTCCCCCGGGGAGGGAGGCTGCTGCCGTACATGGCGCCTCCTGGAGGTCAGACAGGAGCGGCTGGGGGTGAGGGACGCTGTCCTGGACTTGCTGTTAACACTGCTGTGGAGGTAATGTGTCCCCCAGGAAAGCTGCACCTTCCAGGTACTCACAAACACTGCTGCTGCTGCAAGCTACAGTCCACTCACATCCTCCTGGAACACAGACATGATCCTGCAGGAGAACTGAGGCATCAGATCACCACGAGTCTCAGGCTTCGGACAGCGTCCACAGTCCCGGCACAGCCTCCGGCTCTGATAACAGACGAGGTGGTGGGAGCCGTCCAGTCCTGTCAGCCTGGTCTCTTCTGGCGTGCGAGGAGAGAGGAGAGTGTGTGTGTGAGAGAAGAGAGCGGGTCTGAAAAGATGTGATCGCGTGTGAGAAAAGAGTGTGATGGGTTGATATTTCTTGTGAGGTGTAAACATTGGATACGGGAGTTTATAAAGGCCTGTACACACTTCCTGTTCTGGAGCTTACTTCCTGTCCCCTCCTCTTTACTTTACCCACCTCCCACCCCCCCCCCCTCCCTCTACATCTCCCCTTCTCTCCTCCCTTCCATTCCCCTCTGCTCTCCTCTCCCCTTTCCCCCTCCCCTTTCCTCCTCCCCTCTCCTCCTCTCCCATCCCCTCCTTGTTCCCTGCTCATCCTCTGAAGGTTCTGTTAGGGTTAAAACAATTATTATACACCCATGGTTTCTCACAGCCTCCAGCTCTGATAACAGACGAGGTGGTGGGAGCCGTCCAGTCCTGTCAGCCTGGTTCCTTCTGGCGTGCGAGGAGAGAGGAGAGTGTGTGTGTGTGTGTGTGTGTGTGTAAGAAGAGAGCGGGTCTGAAAAGATGTGATTGCGTGTGATAAAAGTTGTTCCCTGCTCATCCTCTGAAGCTTCTGTTAGGGTTAAAACAACATTATACACACATGGTTTCTCACAAAGGCAGATAATTGCAGACACCACACACACACACAAAGTTTGTGCACCAATCTGACCTCATCAGTGCAAGTAACTGTATGTGAGTGTGTCTGATATGTGATCTCTGGTCTCGGTGTGCATGTGTGTTGTAGAGAGGCCTTGCTCTCCATCACCTGTCTAACAGGAAGGAGACGAACACTGTTCTGTCTCTCATAGGGGCCCATCCCTCTCGTCTGACTGTTGCTATGGTATTATTATGTTCACAGTGACATCACGAGTCATCCTGTTTATTCTGGGATGTCTGGTTGGTTGGGTTTAAGAAGTTGCTATCTTTATTGTAATTTGTTATATCATCACAGAACCCCACTCTTGACTGAGACATTTTTTGAACTGTTGGGAGTTCTATGGAATGTTTTCACAACCCTCAAAAAACCACAAACCCTCACAAATAATCTTTGAATAAAGAGGGCCCTTTTCAACCCTGGATCTTCACCGTGAAATGCTGACCTAAAGACAGAGGTGTCTCCAAGCCCTGGTCGCTCTAACAATAGATTATAAATAAATAGATCGCAAAAGACATGTTTACATCGCAGTTCCCTTCTCTCTTCGTCGGTTTCTGAGAAAGACCGCATCTTTACGGGATCATAGACTAGGGTTTTCCGGTGCAAGGCACAAACAGTTAAAGAGCCAGGACAAAAGCACACGCTGTCTCTTCCTCCCTCCCGCTAGCTATTGTCACAACGTTTTGTACGGGATCATTTCAAGCGGTTCGTTTCGAACCCCACCTGATGACGCGAGCGAGCGCCTCGTTCTCTCATCAGCTCGAGGCCATCCAAACACCGAAGAAGAATCAACGCAAGGCGCACTTCCTGCCAACCATTGTTGCCGTGCCAACCCTCGTCTTAACAGGAAGCAGTAATTCAGAATGGTATTCTTAATGGTCAGTGGTCAATGGTATTCAGTAACTGTTATCTGGCCAGATCTCTGATAAACCCGCGGACAAAGGCAGGATATCAGTGGCAAATACAGAAGTACACAAACTGTAGACTTTTACCGCAGTTGAAGTGGACTGTTTATCTATTTTCAAAACCAGGTTATGTGCCAGGTTTATGACAAGAGTCGGACCCGTTTGAAATTTTTAGATGTGTTGGACATTACATAAAAAACACGGGTCTCTCTGCACACTTGTTGCTAAATTTCCAGAATTACCAGTATTACTAATAATTAATTAGAAGGTTTCTGCAATGACTTAACTTTGTTTCAGCACAGAGGACACATGACACACACCACCCTCTGGTGGTGACATGATAACCTGCATCCAAATTTGTGTTCCGTGTAGTTTAGTGACTGACCCATCTCCCCAAACCCAACCTAGCAGCGACCCCTAAACCTTAACCTTTGACCTTTAACCTAATAGAACACGAAATAAAAGTTATTTCAGACCGATTCCTATACAAGAAACAAAATGTGATATAACAGTCCAGTGAAATGCAAAACCATTTATTCAGGTGAAAACCACTCCTTATCCAGCACTGTGACTGCAGGTGTGGGTGAGGACAAAATAATCTCACCTGACCCTGACCTCCAACCTTCTGACCCAAACCCTGACCTCCCACCTTCTAGAAGTTTCTGGGTGAGGTTACTGACGTCACTTCCTTCCTCCGGAGCAGAGGGGGGCGGGGCCGAGATGTGACTGGCTGTCTGGCGGAGGTCGCAAGTGTTGCCTGATGTGATTGGACGACCCGACGAGGAAGTTGGCCCAGTATGACCTCCAGGTTTCTGATTCTGAACTTCATCTCTAGCTTCTTCCTCCTCACTAGGGTCACCTGCTTCCTGACTGGTTCACTCTGGACTGGTTCGGTCTGGCCTGGTTCGGTCTGGCCTGGTCCGGTCTGGCCTGGTCCAGCAGCCATCTTGCACCTCAGACTCCCCTCACGGCTCCCAGCCCGCCCGTCTCCTGTGCTCCCCGGCCCCCCCTCCTCTCCCGCCCGCAGCAGCTGCTCCAGGCACTCGTGGAGCACGCAGGGGAAACCCCAGAGTCTCTGGCTCCGCTTCCTGCGGAGGTGAGACTCCAGCGCCTGGCGCACCTCCTGGGAGACGAGGGGCACGGAGGGACCCTGGAGGAACATCTGGACGGGCAGGGACCGGTCTGCTGTGGGCTGGTCTGGGCCGGTCCAGTCCGGTTCCAGACGGTTTGGTGTGGCCTGGAGCAGGGTGGGATGGCTGTCTGCTGCCAGGCGCTGGAAGGAGAACAAGCTGGCCGTCCTCCCCACCACCACCCCTCTCCTGGGCTGAGGGGAGGGGGGGGAGGAGGAGGTGCAGGCAGAGGAGGTGGGCTCCAGGGGGCTGATTGCAGCTTGCAGGGCGGAAGGCCCCAGGGGGGAGGGGCACCGGTCCAAGCCCGAGACAGGCAGCGCCAGCAGGGTTTGCATTGGGGCCGAAGGCGAGGTCAACCGGTTCTGGAGCCAGCACCCCCTGATGGTCCCAGGTCCCCTCGAGGTCCTGTCACTGCAGGCTGATTCCCCAGACCCCCAGGCCCAGCCGGAGAGCTCCAAGGCGGGGCCAAGTGGAGCCGCTGGCAGCAGCTTCTGGAGCTCCAGCAGGGTTTGTAAACACAGGCAGCTGTGGTGCAGCCTCACTCTCTCCTCCCTGACCCCCCAAATACAGTGGATATTAGAATATAAAGATGTGTTGTATATGCCTTTAATACTAACTTTTTATTACACAGCTTTGTTGAATATTCGTTTCTGATTGGTCTGTTTACGCATTACACATTTCTACGGTCTGTTATTTCTGGACAACAGACCGCTGCTATGAGTCAGGGTTTATTTCAATAATAACTACAGTCTGAGCTTAATGAGCTTTGGTGATAGGGTGATTAACACTTCTATCAGAACAGTTTTTAACTCATTTCAACTCCATCATGTAACATAATTTATGTTTTATCAGACTTCCGCGTGACAAATACGCATTTGATAGCCTCGTTAGTGTCAACTTACATGTCCACCTCGCGCGACACTTCTCTCTGTCCAAATTCAAGATTGAGAGAAAATACCATAAAACAGTCAAAACATCTGCAGTGATTGTTGACTGAATGAAAGCGCTTGCTAAAATGAATATATTACGATATGGATCCCCACCTCGCTGGCGGAAGTCTCATGGCGCTCCTTGCACCGGCTGCACAACCAGCAGAGGATCAGAGCTCCGGGGAGGAGACACACGGAGATCTGGAAACCGATTAAACTGTCGAAGCACCGGCCCGGTGACAGCACGTGCCTCGGGACGCGGAATCCGAAGTAGTCGGTGGCAAACATCACCCCGGTGCGCTCCGGCACTTACCGGTTGTGCCGGCCGTTACGCGCGGTTGTTTCAGACAGCGCACGCCATTTGGTTTCCGAGATGGTTTTATCAGTAAAAACAAATGTTTTGCTTGCAGTAGATTTAGGACGACAACGCTGATCGGTGCGAAATACACTCAATCAAAATCCAATCAGTTATTATGACGCGACAATGATCGTGCGTTATGACGCGCTCAAATGTCTTGCTTCTCCGAATCTAGAATAACCGGAGCCTTCAATCTAAAAACACACAAGCTTTATGTAAAGATTTTAATCATGCAATAAATATCCAGTAAATAAATTCAAGGAGAAAGTTTCCCATCACCAAACAGTCACAAGCACCCAGCTACCCAAGCTATTCATATATCTGTAATATCTCTAGCACTTCCGGCATACAGCAAATAATATGGTCAAATACAGCGAGCAGTTAAGCTGTGCAGGTTGAAAATCTTGTGCTCATGAGAGGTCAGCCAGTTCTCCATGCTATGAACATGGTCAGAGTGGTGATGATGAAGAGGAGAGCTTTAAACAGCATGTACCAGACCAAGGGGACACCCAGGATCCCTGTGGAGAAGACAGAGAGAGAGAGCAAGCTTGCTCTGTTCAGGGAGGGTTTAGGTGTGTGAGAGGAATGTGTGTGTGTGTGTTGGGGGGAGATGGGGCTTCTCATTGGTTGCAGTTCTGACCTCTCACTAACTCTCACCTGCGTAGGCCTGGTTCTGACCAGAGGTCTGGTTGTGACACATCTTACAGTGCCCCTCAGAGGTGGTTTCTGAGACAGGAAGCAGACAAGAGCGATCATTTGATAACAACTTCTGATGTGAAGCTCTAACCCAAACCCAACTAACAGGAACTAACCATCCAACTCTAAGCACACAACCGTCATTAACCCACACACCCTGAGCCCAACCACAACAGTTACAGAGTGATCCTACGTACGAGGATGTTTAACTAAATGGTAAATTATCGAAACGCCTGTGACTGTTTTGCTGCAAAAAATAAGTGTGAAAAGCTTAACTTCTGAGTGTGTTTACAACCAATCAGAGCACATATATTTCTCAGCTCCTGCACAGTATCCTATTGGTATGTGGCACAAACATTTGGAGAATTAGGTAGCATCTTTACCTATCACCATGAGGTTCACAGGGAAACCGCGGGCGATAGCACCGTTCCCCGTACGGCAGATGTAGGTCCCCCTGTCGTCCGTCCGGACGTGGGGCAGGTGGAGGGGGAGGCTGAGGGCTGGATGAGAGCTGCTGGTGTTGAGCACCAGCACGCTTCCCCTCCACCACTGGGCTGCATGGCTGGGCTGCAGACAACTGAAATTACACCTGGGGAAAACGCTATTCACGTACGGTTACTTATGCTACACAATTTCATTTGCTTACATTTTGCGATACAATAGTGATATTAAGATAACAATGAGGTCATGTCTGGTAGGACTGGGTCTGATGATCAGGCCCAAAAGTGACTTATAGAACATGATTACTTATACTAGAGAAAACGCTAAGCATATAGAACATATAGAACATTTATGGCTCCAACAGAAAACATGTAAACATGCACACCTCAGAGTCACAGAGTCACCAGCCCAGACCTGCCTCTCTCCTGCCTCAGAGGAAACCCTCGTGACACAACCTCCTGCAAGGGCTACTACACACACACACACACACACACACACATGAACACACGCATACGCACACATGAACATACACACACACACACGTTACAATAAAAATGTCAAGGCTAAAACAACCTGCTGTAGATACGCACCTGGTACCTGCTCCAGCAGCATGGAGAATAACACCAACACATGCATCATGGTCAAGCCTAAATCTAACCCTCAGGATATGTCTGTCTGTTTAACTGTCTGTCTGTACGTCTGTCTCTCTGTGTGTCCTGTGTGTCTGGTTGTCTGGCAGCACCTCCAGCCAAACAGGTAGAAAGGAAATAAGAGGTTGGCTGACAGGAAGTCCTGAATATCAAAACGGTCCAGTAGTCAGACTTGTCAGCAGATACAGTTTCTGATAAACTGACCAATAACATCCGCTCATACATCAGATTCAAGCAAGGATAAGATGCTTCAGAAAGGGATCAACTGTCATCAACATTTACCCTCATAAACATTTGTCTTCAGCAGTCAGCCCAAAACGGCCTTTATCTACAATAGGCTATATAGGGGAATAAATACACAGGTGTCCAGTAAAACATGTTTGTCTTTGCCATGATAATGGTGACATCAGAATTTAGAAAATAGTTTTCTTTTAAACTGCCAAATAGACCAAGCTGTTGTAGCTAGTTATAGCACTTTATTCCACCACCCCCCAACCGGAGTTAGCTAGCTAGTATCCTTAGATGTGCGAGTCTGCATCCAGGAATATTCCCCAACGCAAGTTACGCAGAATGAGCAACACCGCGAGTACTAGGAGATGAACCGTGTCGAGCGAACAATGTTCGTCTGACTGGCGTGGTTTCACCAAAAGGGGAAAAGAAAAACGGAGCAGTATGCAATCCATTTATTACTCCAACGCTTGTTATTTCATTTTTATATGTTCGTGGGTTTTGTTTGTGTCGGGGCTTGTTCTTGGTTATGGTCGTTTCTGTCCGTAGCTAACGTTGACTAGCAAGCTATGCAGCTAACGTTAGCTGCGGATTACCACGGGTTAGCCCCCCCTTCTCGTCGAAGGAAGCCTAGCTAGCTAGCTAGCTAGCCCAGATTGTTGCTATCGAGAACATTGCCTGCCAGACGGCTGGTTAATTCAAACAATAATGTAACATTAGCTAGCTATGTCGTTTTTGGTAGTCAGCCTCGGTATCTAATGTAGCCTCATAGTTTATTATGTTGGCGTGAAACATCAACTGAGTAACATTTTGTAGATTGTCGTAAATGCTAGCCGGCAAGCTAGCTAGGTAGCTAGTAGATATCTAGGAAGGAAGCTATCAGTAGCTAGACTAACTCAATTAGCTCTAGTAACTTACTGAAATTGATATAGCACTAGCAAGCTCGAAAAATAGGTGACTGTCATGTATTTGTTTGGGGTTGGATTGCCATTTGCGTTATCAGCTCGTCAATATTTGGGATGTCAAGATGGTAATATTCGTGTACTCTAAGGCCTCCTCTGGACAGAAACGTAGCAGGTTTAGTAAGCTAACTTGCTGCTAGCTGGGAATATTCTGCTAACGTTTGCTGGCTCGCAAGTTCCTGTAATTCCGAACGGGTTGACATGGCTGAAGCGGTGTTTAATTGACTACGACAAACGGTTCACCGTGGTTAATACGGAGATGCAGTTGAAATGGCTACATTAGCAAATAAGCGACATAACTTGTTTTGCCAGCAAAGTAATTGAATATAAGTAGGCCTCGCTGCATCTTGTTGGAACGTCTCTGGCTGATGTTATTAATAGCCTAGCTGTTTTTCTCAGATATGGAGAAAGCCTTAACCGTTTTCTCCTAGTTTACGTTGACTTCTAGCTAGCTACTAACTTGCTTGTGAAGTGCTCTGCAGTTGACCACTGGCCTATGTCAGGCTTGTGTGAGCAGGTAATAGCTAGCTGTTATCTAGTGAAAGAACGCCTGGTTATTTCACTGCTGTGCGTTCACTTGCAAAAATGCTTTTGTCTTAACAGGATGTGGTGGTATAAGCTGTGTAGATGTGTGGGTTTGACAGAAAAACAAATATTTAAGTGTACATAGCACCAGTTTTATAGATAATATTTTGGAACTCCATTAGAATTGCAAAATCACATACAGGATAGGATATCACGTGATGTAATAGCAGCTTATGGAACTTTTCCCTTCTCTCTTTCTCCATTCTCAATCCCTCTTTCCCTCTACATTTCCTCAAGTCCTTCCTCTCCCCCCTTTTCTTCCTCCAGGTTTCCTGTGAGAGACACTCCCTCTGCTCACCCCCACACTTCCTGACGTTTGGACACGCCCCCGCAGGTGCAGACACGCCCCCGCAGGTCCAGACACGCCCTCTGTAGAGCGTGTCCTGTGAGAGAGCCACTGCAGAGAGGAGGGGATGAGGGCTTGTGAGGCCTGCCGGGCCTGAGTGGAGCACCTCGCTGGAGAAGCAGGGACACAGCTGGGGTGAAGCAGGCTGCTGCTGTGAGACCAGAACACACCTCCGGAAACTGCCTTACCTAGACAGACTGAGAGAGACCTAGAAAAGAGAGAGACCACGAAAGAGAGACTTACAGAGAGAGAGAGAGAGAGAGAGAGACATCAGAAGACCTAAATTTTCACAGAGAGATCACCTGAACAACCATCAAGACCGTTTGACATAATTGTCAAACAGCGACATAGAGACCAGCACACCTGGTGAAACACCAGCTCATCTGAAGAGAGACTCTTTAGTTTAGAGACACTCCAGCAGGAAGCTCAGCTCTCCTTTGTGCTCTGCCGGCCTCAGCTGCATTTGATCTGTCGCTTCAGTTAACAGTCTGTCTGTCTGCCACACCTGTCTGTCTGCCACACCTGTCTGTCTGCCACACCTGTCTGTCTGCCACACCTGTCTTGTCTGACTGGCCTCCGGCTGCCCCTCCCCTCTCCGGCTAGTCTCTCCTGGCCGTCTCCGTCCTCCCGTAGGAGTCTTAGTGGTCCCTGAGGACCGCGTGGCGGTGGAGTAACAGTGGAGAAGCCAGGGTACCACAAGCTTATGGACTTTGACAAGAGAGGGGGAGGAGGAGGGGGGAAGGCCGAGGGGGAGGAGGGGAAGAGGATGGCCAAGACGGGCAGCAGCAGGTCTCACGGGGGGCGGGGCCCCGGGAACTCCGGGGTGCTCATGGTCGGCCCCAACTTCCGTGTGGGGAAGAAGATCGGCTGTGGGAACTTCGGAGAGCTTCGCCTGGGGAAGAACCTCTACACCAACGAATACGTGGCCATCAAACTGGTATGCATCCAGACTGGCTGCAGCTGGGCCTGGTGTTGTAGGTCTAGCTGGACTTTAGCTTTACAATGTTCAGCTTTATTCATTCAGCAGATACTTATACACGCATGTAGAAAGTACAGCAGCAGATCAAGGATCAGAAGTGTTCAGTTCTAACAGTGTTTTGGTGGTCAGAGTCAAGGAACGGTCTGTGTTTATGCAAAGTAGTTTTGTTCTTGTGGGAGGGGCTTATGTTTATTTGGATGTGGACATCCAAATATCAGTACTCCTATTGGCCCTGGCTACGAATCAGCGTGATGGGTCAATGGTGCTCATGTTGTCCACTTTCTCCCCAGGAGCCAATCAAATCCAGAGCTCCACAGCTACACCTGGAGTATCGATTTTATAAGCAGCTGGGGGCATCAGGTGAGGAAACACACTGACACACACACTGACACTGCATATGCACACACACACACACTAACACTGCACACACACACACTAACACTGCGTGTGTGTGTGTCCAGAGGGCGTGCCCCAGGTGTACTACTTTGGGCCATGTGGGAAGTACAACGCCATGGTGCTGGAGCTGCTGGGGCCCAGCCTGGAGGACCTGTTTGACCTGTGTGATCGCACCTTCAGCCTCAAGACTGTCCTCATGATCGCCATCCAGCTGGTACCCTGCTGCCCACACCTCCCCGCGCCCGCATACCCCCCTTCCTGTCCTCTTTCCCCCTCTCTCTCTCCCCCCTGACCTCTCTCCTGTCTCCCCAGATCTCCAGGATGGAGGTGGCCCACACAAGGAGTCTGATCTACCGCGACGTGAAGCCGGAGAACTTCCTGTCTGGTCGGCCGGGCAGCAAGAGGCAGAACATCATCCACATCATCGATTTCGGCCTGGCCAAGGAGTACATCGACCCCGAGACCAAGAAGCACATCCCGTACCGCGAGCACAAGAGTCTGACGGGCACTGCACGCTACATGAGCATCAACACACACCTGGGCAAAGGTACGACCCTGACCCTCCCGAGCTCTGACCCTCCCGAGCTCTGACCCTCCCGAGCTCTGACCCTCCCGACCTCTGACCCTCCCGACCTCTGACCCTCCCGACCTCTGACCCTGCTGTTCATCTCTTATTTCTGCTCCTGTAGAACAAAGCAGAAGGGATGACCTGGAAGCTCTGGGTCACATGTTCATGTACTTCCTGCGAGGCAGCCTGCCCTGGCAGGGCCTGAAGGTGAGAGGTCAAACTCGGTACTACCTGTATCACCTGTTCCTCCACCTGATCCATCCCTGTATCACCTGTTCCTCCACCTGATCCATCCCTGTATCACCTGTTCCTCCACCTGATCCATCCCTGTATCACCTGTTCCTCCACCTGATCCATCCCTGTATCACCTGTTCCTCCACCTGATCCATTCCTGTATCACCTGTTCCTCCACCTGATCCATCCCTGTATCACCTGTTCCTCCACCTGATCCATCCCTGTATCACCTGTTCCTCCACCTGATCCATTCCTGTATCACCTGTTCCTCCACCTGATCCATCCCTGTATCACCTGTTCCTCCACCTGATCCATCCCTGTATCACCTGTTCCTCCACCTGATCCATTCCTGTATCACCTGTTCCTCCACCTGATCCATCCCTGTATCACCTGTTCCTCCACCTGATCCATCCCTGTATCACCTGTTCCTCCACCTGATCCATTCCTGTATCACCTGTTCCTCCACCTGATCCATCCCTGTATCACCTGTTCCTCCACCTGATCCATCCCTGTATCACCTGTTCCTCCACCTGATCCATCCCTGTATCACCTGTTCCTCCAGGCAGACACTCTGAAGGAGCGTTACCAGAAGATCGGAGATACCAAGAGAGCCACGCCCATAGAGGTGCTGTGTGAGGGTTACCCAGGTGTGTGGCCCCAGCCAGTGACCCCTCACCTTTCCCCCTATAATGGCTGTTTGTTGTGAGGGTGTGTGTTTGATGGCTGTGTTGTGTACAGAAGAGATGGCCAGCTACCTGCGTTACGTGCGGAGGCTGGACTTCTTTGAGAAGCCGGACTATGACTACCTGAGGAAGCTGTTCACAGACCTGTTCAACAGGAACGCCTACGTGTTCGACTACCAGTACGACTGGGTGGGCAAGACCCTGGTGAGTGCCACAGACCAGTAGCCTGCTGGTTACCATGGCACTACTGAACTCGACTAGTTTCAGCCTCACGCTGCCCCTTCATATTATAATAAATTGCTTTCTGGTGAAAAGTTGTGGGTGGAGGATTTTTCATGAATATCCTTTTGAGGATTCTTTCAAAAGGTCAAAGTGATACCAGGAAGACTTGACGGAGTCAAGTGCTTGAGTATTAACCTGTAGGATTACTACTAATTATTACTTTTTTACTAAAAAACGAGTTCATTCCTGAGTTCCACTTCATGTGACCTCACTTCCTGTGACATCACTTCCAGCCCACGCCTATTGGTCCAGTAGCTGGTGACACACCCATGCAGTCCAGTACCAGAGAGAAGACGCAACAGCAGACCAAAAACCAGGTGAGCACAACCCAGAAGTCTCACATGCACTCCTCACGTGCACTCACATGCTCGTGCACTCACGCTCCTTCTCCCAGTCTCTACTGTTGCATGGAAGGCTCTGCCCTAAACCTGACTCACTCTTTCTTCCTAATGTCTTTTTCTGTTTCTGCTTCATCTCTATTCCTCATCTCTTTCCCTCTCCTGTGCCCTCCCTGTCCTCTCCTCTCCTATCTCCCTCCTCTCCTATCTCCTCCTCTCCTATCTCCCTCCTATCTCCCTCCTCTCCTGCTCCATCGAGCTAGTCACCAGAACCCAAAGGAAGTGACCAGCCTACTCCAGTGACCAATAGGGAGCTCCTGGGGTCACATCTTACAGCTGATAGGCTAGGGGGCTCTGTTCAGGTACTGCTGGACCACTGCCTGCCTGCCTGTCTATCTGCCTACCTGCCTGTCTATCTGCCTGACCCTGCCTGCCTACCTGTCTATCTGCCTTACCCTGCCTACCTGCCTGTCTGCCCTACCCTGCCTGCCTGCCCTACCCTACCTGCCTACCTGTCTATCTGACTTACCCTATCTATCTGCCTTTCTCTGCCTTGCCGTGGCTACTTGCATGCCTATCTGCATGCCTGGCTACCTGTTTTTCCTAGAGGTCTGTTTGTGACTATGTCAGGAACAGGATCTCTTCCGTCAGCAAATCACATGCACTCAGTCCGTCAGCCCGCCAACCTTTCGTACTTTTCCTCATCTGATTGGATAGGTCAGGTGTCAGCAATGTGGCACCAGCTATAACCTTCCCTCTGATTGGTTAGTTGGACTTGCCAAATGTCCTATCCCCTCAGATCTCTCTGTAGTGCCTGTTGGGCGGTGGGCGGGGTTTGAGAGGGTGAGGTGGGGCGGGGTTTGGAACATATTTTTACTCAACTTCCCATCATCCTTTGCAGGTGATGAGCTCGACCAATGGAGAGCTGAATACAGATGATCCCACGGCGGGCCACTCCAATGCACCAATCACGGCCCCAGCTGAGGTGGAGGTGGCTGATGACACCAAGTAAGGAGACCAACCAATCACATGACAGCACGCCTGTGACATCATACACCCTGCTCCCTACCTTTACACTTAAACGTCCAATTCAATTAGGTTTGAACCTGAACCTGAATATATGTGGCACAGTATGACAAGCTTTTATTGTGTAAGAGACTGGAAACTAATTCTGAGTTATGCTTTTATTGTGAAAACTACAGATGAATACAGGACTGAAGGAAGGTGGTGTTCCCAGTGTTGAGCAGAGCACTGACCTGCAGTGTGTGTGTTTCAGGTGTTGCTGTTTCTTTAAGAGGAGGAAGAGGAAAGCTCTGCAGAGGCAGTGAGGAGGAAGAGGAAGATGCTCCTCAGCACCAGCTCAGGTGCTGCTCACCTGTCTGTCTGCTCACCTGTCTGTCTGCTCAACCACACGCTTAAACATTCACATGGACACACTGAGCACATGGACAAACATAACACCTGAAGCAATCACACTTAAACTTCGGCATACACACTTAAACATAAATGCGTGAACATGAACGCTTAAGCACCGAAACATACATGATATTATCTTGTTTTTCACTTGTTGTTCTCATTCTTTATTTCTGTTACTCTCTCTTCTTACTTCTCTATCTCCATCTCTCACTCTCTCCTCCCCTTCTCTCCACTTCTCCCTCTGTTTACCTCTCCCTGTTTCTCTCCCTCTCCCTGTTTCTCTCCCTCTCCTGTTTCTCTCCCTCTCCTGTTTCTCTCCCTCTCCTGTTTCTCTCCCTCTCCTGTTTCTCTCCCTCTCCTGTTTCTCTCCCTCTCCTGTTTCTCTCCCTCTCCTGTTTCTCTCCCTCTCCCTGTTTCTCTCCCTCTCCCTGTTTCTCTCCCTCTCCTGTTTCTCTCCCTCTCCTGTTTCTCTCCCTCTCCTGTTTCTCTCCCTCTCCTGTTTCTCTCCCTCTCCTGTTTCTCTCCCTCTCCTGTTTCTCTCCCTCTCCTGTTTCTCTTCCTCCTCTCCCAGTAAGGACAGGCTTCATATGCAACTCCTGAAAGGAGGATGAGGAGAGGGAGGAGTGTCTTCCTGGGAGGCAGAGGAGGAGAGGCAGAGGAGGTGTATAAGGGACTCCTCCCCCCCCCCCCCCCAGAGGAAGGCTGAGGGACAGAGACACTCAAAGACGTCCTGCCTGGCTTCTCCTCTCCTCAGTGCTGGGGATGTGACACCTGCCTGTGGAACACACACACACACACACGCTTCGCAGGTCTTAACTATGACATGGTTGTAGTGGCTGTGGACTATACCATGGACTATGCCCCTGCTCTCACTCACACACACACACACACACACACACACACACACACAAAGACTGAACTGTCCATGTGGAGCAGGAAGAACTGGGCTGTGTTGAGAGACACATGCAGGAACCAGGAGAACCAGGGGACTGGCCTAGAACCAGGGAACTGGACCAGGAGTGTAACCAGAGAAAAATGTATATGTAAATTCTATGCTTTTCCTTTATTTTGTAATTTAAAATGATGTTTGAAACCCCCTCCTTCTTTCTTGAGTGTTACTTTATTGTTGTCTTCTGGAAAGTTATGGTATTAGTAGTTTGAGAGGTGTTGGTGAGCCATCCACTGTAACCTAATCATTCACCGTCACCCACTCATTCTTTCATCCACTCAATCATCCCCCTAATGCATTTATCATTGATGGATGGGAGTGGGGCGACAATGGAGAGTGCCTGCCTTGAGATGTCACTTGTTAGTTGATGAGATCACTGAAATGAAACGTGGTATTCTGACTCCTATCAGTGCACAGCATAATATTATATAACCAATTTTTCCAGTGGCAACGAGATGCGTGCGGTTGTTGAATGTGTTCAACCGCGGAGTTAGTAAGATTAAATTAAACTGAGTCGCGGGAGAAAGTAATGTGTTGATGAGAAGTGGGCTCGGTTTTAGAACCACACGTGAACGAATCGTTCAACTGAAATGGGTAGGCGTACCTGTGTTCTGGCCTTATAATTGACTAAATTTAGTAAGGAGAGGCGATTTGGCAAATGAGAGAAGCGCTGTGTCAACGTTTCATGAAATCAAACATTAACCATCGGTGATCACGACGTTCGCACGCTAGCCCGTTTTAACGACCTCTTAGTGTCCTGACATTGTTTCTGCTCATTATCCCTTTCTACTCACTGGTTTATTCATCGACTTGTATTCCCTAAGGTGTTCATTTTACAGGGTGCCCAAATTAACGGAAATGTCCAGTAGGCCTACTGAAATTGTGAATTCACAACCTGTAATTCATTGAGATTAATGGGGTTTAAAAAAATATTTGTATACATAGGCCTACAAGTGCGTAGGCCTACTTACGGCAATGCTTAATGTAGCTTAGGCTACTATTTTAAATCTGGTTTCAAATCATGGATATCAAACTGATGTGTCCAACTGCTCGTGTATTGTTCTGAGGTAACAACATGAAAAGACAAAAACACAATACGTGTTTTTCTAAATCCAACATTCTGCTAGCATTGTTCACTGTGCCAACTGATCGAGATCATGGGTTAGCCCTGCCTCCCCGATGACCAATCAGCGGCATCTAATTAAATATGGGAACCAATAATAACATTTCGTAAACAAACGCTGAACGGAATATTCGTCTGCACCTTTGAACCTTTCTAAACAGCTAATAGACAAAAATCAGGGATTCCTGAAACTAACTGATGTAAATGTGTAATATCATAACACATGCAGTGATCAAATGTTGTTTACTTGCTTTCTTGAGTAGCCTACCGAGTGAGTGGACCTGCATTTGTGTTACTGTTTCTGAACATTACAGTTTTTTTTCTGTGTTGAGAATGTTTGTCTGGCTCTGATAATCCCGAATCACTCCACAATCAGTTACGGCAATGCATTACACAAAACCAACTTCTTGTTCTTGAGTGAATAAAATATTACAACTTTGTTACAACCTTGTTGGCGGGGCTTCAGTGTAAAGGGTCTGGACCACACAGCTGACCGGGCCCTCCTCCCTTTCGCTCATCCGCTCCCCTCCCTCTCCCCCACCGACCCGAGAAACGTTCCTCACAGGCTCTGAAAAAATGTGTAGTCATCAAGTCATCACGTGAGAGTCGCACACAACGCCTGCTATTGGTCCATTTGTTTTTTCTTGTTACTGTCAGCCATTATTGTTGTTCACATAACTGTTTGGTAACGTGGGACCGGCAAGACATGGGGGACACACTGGGAGGATGAGATCTTTAATTAAAGGTGGGAGGATGTCATTCGGTCGCAACCTGGCTCGGGGACAGATGTTAGGAAACGTGTCCTGATGCCGCTGGAACGGGGAACTCCCGAACAACCTGTGCTTCCCCGAATCCTGTTTAATAGGTTTAAAAAAAAAAAAGGTTTTATTGCCTCAGTAAGACATTAATCAGATGACTGGAAAGATGACTAGTTAAGTCGACAAAAGGGGAGAAACATTCTTTGCTGGGACTTGCCTTCTGGCAGAACAGAACCAGAGTGGCTTTAGTTTGCTAGCTTGGTTTCGCTATCAGTTGTTTGGAGCCGCCTACATGGGATTGAAAGAGGAATTGAAAGAGAATTTGTTTTGCGGTCAGCGACTGTTTTGACATTGGTAGGCTACTCAGTTGGGCATAATTTAGCAACATGTCAGACACGGAACGGTCTTTACCGTTCTGCAGGCGTATCAGCTACGCCGCGGGACACTTTCTAAACGACCTGTGTGCATCTATGTGGTTTACCTACCTGTTAGTTTACTATCACTCCGTGCTGGGGTTCCCCAACACCAGCGCCGGTGTCCTGCTGTTAGCCGGCCAGATAGCAGACGGGGTGTGCACGCCTCTTATCGGTTACGAATCGGACCGAACCCCGGGCTGCGGGTCATACGGGAAGAGAAAGTCGTGGCACCTGGTCGGTGAGTACATTACACTGTATCTATTCAGAGCATAAAGTGACAGTGAAATGTAATGCAGTATCATGTTACACACTAGAATTATTTGTATCAAGAAGTGCTTATGAGGAAGTTATTTTACTAGGAAATCACCGTCCTGGATTTGATGTGTGCTTGTTTTAAAAAGTTGTAATTTGAGCTTGGTGTGTGTGTAAGTTCCCCCAAAACGTTTTGACAGGTTGAAAAAAAAATTGTGTGTGATTTTTTTTTTAAGTTGATAAAAAATAAATGCATTTTCAATTTTTGAGAGTGAGAACAGAAACCCTCGCTGCCCCCCCCCCCCTCTGTGTGTGTTCCAGGTACGGTCAGTGTTTTGCTGTCCTTCCCCTTCATCTTTAACCAGTGTCTGGGCTGTGACCTCTCGACCCCGGATTGGGTGGGCCTAATCTACTTCATCCCCTTCATCGTGGTGTTCCAGTTCGGCTGGGCGGCGACGCAGATCTCTCACCTGTCTCTCATACCTGAGCTGGTGTCCTGTGAACATGCCAAGGTGGAGCTCACTGCTTACAGGTGAACACCCACACACTCATAAATACTCACTCACCCACACACACACACAAATACTCACAAACAAATACTGCCACACATACACACTTACCTGTTTGCTGTGACAGTCCTCCATGCTAACATGCTAACAGGTAGGTGTCCTCTGCTGCAGGTATGCCTTCACGGTGGTGGCCAACATCATTGTGTTCGCCGTGGCCTACCTGCTCTTCCACTTCCAGCCTGGACAGGAAGGAGACCCCTCCATCAGCGATGCCCTCGGACCAATAGACATCCCCGTGTTCAGGGTGAGTGGGTGTGGCCAGACAGCCACCATGCCTCAGGGTGAGGGCTGTAGAACTTACGAGTGCTGTGTGTTCTAGAACCTCACCTCTGCTGTGTGTTCTAGAACCTCACTCTTCTGTGTGTTTTGTGATCTGTAGAACCTGAGCCTGATCGTCCTGGGGATCGGAGCTCTCTTCTCTCTTGTGTTCCACCTCGGCACGCGAGAGAAGAGGAGAGCTGGAGAGGGGAAGGAGGAGGAGGAGGAGGAGGGAGAGCGCCGGCCACTTATCCATGCTCCCCAGCATCCCCCCAAGGCTCTGCTCCGATGGAGCTGCTGGCTGAAACAGCCCTCCTTCTACCAGGTAACACCTTCTAGACAACCAGGTAAAACTAGCTAGCATAACCAGGTAATCCCTGCTAGCTAACCAGACAAGCCATCAAGCAAGATTAGCTGTTTGGCTACACTATGTAGAGTAAAGATAACTAGCTACACTGTGTAGAGCAGGGGTCCTCAAACTTTTTCTGCTAGGTCCATATAATTTTCCTTTCTTTAATGTGGGGCTGGGTCGGTCTGTAACAGAAAATTACATAGGCTGGAGTAACTACCAGTATTATTGTGGAGATTTTATTATGATATTAAATGTATTTATTATGCTAGATTAGTTTATTATTTTGTTATTCTATCTATTAAAAGAGCATTATTACTATCGTAATGATGTTTTTTCATATTCATTGCTATGGTAATCAAAACATTTACTTACGTATGCAAAAATAATCAGTGTGAATAAAAAAAAATAAAAAATGTAGATTAAAGATAACTAGTTCCTATTGTACAAGTTAGACAGTGTATCTCTGATTGGATTTTATCTGGGTTGAGAACAAAATAAAAAATCCAGACCGCAACACCAAGAAAGCCAAACTTCCTGTTACCCTAACTTCCTGTTAGCTGAGCACTAACATGGTGCATCCTGTTAGCCTGATCCTGACTTCCTTCCTCTCCAGGTGGCTTTTCTCTACATGACCACCAGGCTCATTGTCAACCTGTCCCAGACGTACATCTCTATGTACCTCACCAACTCACTGATGCTGCCCAAGGTAACTCACGCTAGGGCTGGGCAGTATGGTGATATCCATGATATGGCAAAATCCATATCATGGCACAACGCAATACCGGTATTCGCGTTCATACCGGTATACCGCTCACCTCTAACTCACATACTCACCAACTCTCTGATGCTGCCCAAGGTAACTCACCCCCACACTCACACACACTCACACGATGTTGTGTGATCACCTCTCTTTCTCCTCAGAAATACATTGCTACTATTCCCCTGGTGATGTACATCAGTGGCTTCATCTCTTCCTTCATCATGAAGCCACTCAGCAAGCTCATTGGCAAATGTGTGAGTCTCACCCACACTGTCTCGCACACACACTCTCACACACACACTGTCTCGCACACACACACACACACTGTCTCGCACTGTCTCACACACACACACCCTGTCACACACAGACACAAATTCAAAAATAAGACCTAGATACTCACTTCCACCTCCAGACAGCTTGGCATCATGTGACAGAGGAACACTCAGCCCCAGGCCACCTGACACGGCTCATGCATCTCCCCTGTCTTTCTCGTTTCATTGGCAGCTGACCTACTTTGTGGGCATCCTGCTGGTGCTGGCCTTCTCCTATTGGGTGATCCTGGACACAAACATGGGTCAGCAGATCTACGGGGCTGCCATCCTGCTGGGGGCGGGGTCAGCCACCATCTTGGTGATGTCACTATCCATGACGGCCGACCTCATTGGTGAACAGACGGTTAGTTTGTGTGTGTGCGAGAGAGAGCGAAGGAGTGAGTGTGTGAGTGGAGCAGGTGAGAACTTGTGGTGGGTTGAGGGTCAGGGGTCAAGGTTAGACAGGTCAGGGGTTGTGTGTGTGTGTACGAGGTGGGCTGCATGCCCGCTATGTTTCCTGAAGTGACGAGTGTGTGTGTCCTGCAGCAAAGCGGAGCGTTCGTCTACGGGGCCATGAGTTTCACTGACAAGGTGGCCAATGGAGTTGCTGTCATGATGATCCAGGCCATGCACCCCTGCCAGTGAGTCCTACTGGGGATGGGACAGGACAGGCTCTGGGTGTGTTCTGTGTTTTGACTACCTGTGCAGCACTCATATGTGTTTGATCTGTCTCCCTGGGCAGCACGCAGTTGTGCTGTGCGGCGTGTGTGTGGTTCTACCACCACATCATGGTCATCGTCACAGGGGGCGTGGCCTTTGCAGCCACACTGGGACTCTGCACTCTTATGATCTGGCCAATCGGGATAACCCAGCGTGAGTATGACACAACCGACAACAACTTCAAACACTTGATTAGATGTGTTGATGTTGTTGTTTAAATTGTGTGTGTGTGTTGCAGGTGCTCCGTCAGTCTCAGGGTTGATGGGGGACGGTCTGGACCCCTCAGATAACAGCTGTGACCAGGAAGGGGTCAACTAAACCCTGACCCTTAAACCACTAAACCACTAAACCCCTGACCACTAAACCCCAACCTCTACGGATATGCAGTCAGTCAAACTACCTCTAAACTCCTCAGTACCTGGGAGGAGAGGGACAAGCAGGCCCGTCAGGTGAACACTAGATACTGCAGGAGAAGGTAAAGGATCCGCACATTATAGATAGAAACTACAACTCATCTGTACTAGAAGCTGCTGTCATCTGCTTGTCTGAGTTCCAAACTTACAAACTAGAATCAGTTCAGATGATCATTAGAGGCTTATGTCTGCTTCAATCAAACTATTTGTTTTTAATGCTCTGATTGTTTTATTTTTTAATGAATGAATAAGGGAGATTATATATCTATACACACCCATTTTTATAAAAAGGGAGCCTTTAATTAAGTGTTTTACTAAAAAGGGATATTTCGCTGAAGGGAAGGCTCGTGTTTTCTGGGTGGACTAACTGACAGGAATCCAGTCTTGGTGTTAAGAAATTCTCAACTCTGTGCCCTCTGGAGAAAAAAAGCATGTTTTTATTGTTTTAATATATTTTTGTATCGTTGTCTTTCTGTATTTGTGGACCATTGTTATATTGCACAATACACCTTATACCCCGGATTTTTTAACGCATGTGTCGTTCTTGTTCAACAAACCTTTATTTCTTGTTGACCCTGTCTTGTCAAGTGCCTATTGTTTTTCTCAAATTATATACTTAATGATTCTCAATACTAGTAGACTAGTAGAACCAGACCAAATATAACACTAGTCTGCAGCTAGATGGCGTTTCACACGCACCAGCAAAGAGTCCTGTCTACTCCGTCCGGAGAGAGGTAACGCTAGCCCAGCAGTCATCATAGCAACTGCTCGGGCGTCAACCACGTCGCGCACAGGACTACCGGTCCCTTAGGCTGCCCCTCGTGATATACAGCGACACCGGCACACCTACTCCGGTCTCGGTTTCATATGACCCGCACAAGATGCAATCGGAGGATGCACGGTATCTAAAACGGTTGGTAAAGCGAAGTGACAGATCCGCTTTCAATCTCAGCTAGTTTAGCTACAGTAGCAGGCAGCTAGCCTGACTAGCTAACTAGCAACAATGAATCTGGTTAGATTTCGCCAGCTGTAGTGTCAGTGCTACGTTTGGGACTGCAGAGCTCTGAATAGTATTAACCTCCCGTACGCTACCTAGCTAGATAAGTATTGTACTGACCAACGTAGTAAAGCAAGCCAAATGGCATGTTAATTGACTTTGTAGTAAAGTATTTTCTTAACTGGATCTTTGTAAAACAGCAACATCCACAGAGTTGACTATCACAGAGGGCGTGATTTGCGATCACATACCAGTCGTATCTAGCTAGCTATCGTTGCTAATTACAACAGCCTAATTCGCTAGCTTAAACGCCGGTGACCATATGTTTTGACCCGGGTACAGGAAAGTGCGGTGCGGGAACGTGGAAGTTCACCCTACGGAGAAGGCGTTGGTGGTTCAGTATGAGGTGGAGGCGAGCGTTCTTGGCGAGACCGGAGACGAGGTGCTGGGTGACCGCAAGGAGTGTCAGAAGATGTGAGCACGGAGATTCACGAAATATTTAAACTATAAAACTGTGCTGACTTAATTAGACCTGCATTTGCACACACAATCGCATACATTTTCTTTGCCCAAGTGTTGAACTCCACAGGAATCAAAAGATCCATCCCTACTTACCTTAATCTCCCTCTTTCCCTCCTCTCTCTTTCTCTTCCTCCCCCCACCCCTTCTCTACCTCCTCCCTCCACTAACCCCTCCACATCCCTCCCCCCTCCTCCTCTCCCCCCTCCTCCTCTCAACCCCCCCCCCTCCTCTCAAGCATCCGCCTGCGGAGCCTGAGCTCCTCCACAGACCTCTCCTCGCTGGCAAGGAAGGTGGTGGAGGAGAGCAGGCTCCTCCCCTCCTCCAGGCTGGCAGAGGTGGAGCAGCTGCTGTTCTACCTGCAGAACAGGAAGTGCTCTGGGACAGGTGAGCGCCTGCGTCTCTGCTCCCTCCAACCCCGCGGCCAGAGACAAGGTTCCCCCTGACTGTCTGCTTGTGTCCTGTGTGTGTCCTGTGTGTGTCCTGTGTTTGTGTGTCCTGTGTGTGTGTGTGTGTGTCTGCCCTGTGTGTCCTGTGTGTGTCCTGTGTGTGTGTCTGTCCTGTGTGTGTGTGTCCTGTGTGTGTGTGTGTGTGTGTGTGTGTCTCAGTACCAGAGCAGAAGGAGCAGAAGGAGGTGAAGCCCAGGGACCTGACGCCCTTCGATGGGATGGAGGTGAGTTAGAACTGATGATGGGATGGAGATGAGTTAGAACTGATGATGGGATGGAGGTGAGTTAGAACTGATGATGATGATGATGGGATGGAGGTGAGTTAGAACTGATGATGATGGGGTGTGTGAGGGAGAAGAGTTTCCTAAACAACTGTAGATGCTGAGCTCATCTCCTTGTGTGTGTGTGTGTGTGTGTATATACGTGTGTGTGTATACGTGTGTGTGCTGTGTACGTGTGTATACGTGTGTGTGCTGTGTACGTGTGTATACGTGTGTGTGCTGTGTGTGTGTGTGTGTGTGTGTGTGTAGCTGAAGGAGGAGGCCAGTATCAGTCAGGTGGAGCAGTACGTGGAGATGCTGTACGAGGACCTGGAGGACAAGCTGAGAGGATCCAGGCTGCTGCTGCAGCTGGCCCGCAACCCTGACAACCTGGAGGAGCTGCTGCACAACGGTAACATCCTGCCGCTGTGATGTCATATCCTGTAGGGGACCATCAGTACTTACTGTCTGTAGGTCAGGGTGGATTAGTAATTGTGTGTGCGTGTGTGTGCGTGTGTGTGTGTGTGTGTGTAGAGACCGCTCTGGGGGCTTTGGCCAGGGTTCTGAGGGAGGACTGGAAGCAGAGTGTGGATCTGGCCACCACCATCATCTATGTGTTCTTCTGCTTCTCCAGGTACACACACACACACACACACTATACACACATACACTCACCCACACACACTCTCACTGTGGTGTATGTGTGTCAGCTTCTCACAGTTCCACGGCCTGGTGACCCACTACAAGATAGGAGCTCTGTGTATGAACATCATCGACCATGAGCTCAAGAGATACGACATCTGGCAGGAAGAACTGCAGAAGAAGAACAAGGCCTATATCCTCCACTGGAGGACCACGGGGAGGGGGGATTGATTGATATGTAGATTGTAACTGATTGATTAGTTGGTTCCTTATGAGGAGTTGATTGATTGATTAGTTGGTTCCTTATGAGGAATTGATTGATTGATTGATTAGATGGTTGATTATGAGTAATTGATTGATTTTGATTGATTGATCAGGATTGATCAATTAACTGTTTGATTGTCTGACTAGTTGGTTGATTATGATGGATCTCCTTAACACTTAGGCTTATTAGAACTGTTAAATTAAAGAGACGGCTACACACACACACAAGGTCGGTTGGCGAGCATGCTTAGGTCATACGTGTCCTTGACATATGTTACGTGAGGAGGACCCGGAGAGCGGTGCAGCCAGGAAGGAGCTGGACAAGACCAACAAGAAGTACCAGGGGCTCCTGCACAAACAGGAACAGCTGCTCAGAGGTAACCCGGCAACCACTTAACCTTACTAGTCACCCGATCACACCGACACCGGCTGACCTGCTGACCTGGACTGGTTTGATCATTCTCCCTCCCACCCCCTCACCTCTCCTCACTCTCCCTTCCTCATCTCCTCCCCCTCCCCCCCAGTCTCACTGTACCTGCTGCTGAACCTGGCGGAAGACACTCGCACGGAGCTGAAGATGAGGAACAAGAACATGGTGCACCTGCTGGTGAAGGTTCTGCAGCGGGAGGACGAGGAGCTGCTGGTGCTGGTGGTGTCCTTCCTGAAGAAGCTCAGCATCTTCATGGAGAACAAGAACGACATGGTGAGAGAGAGGAGGGGAGTTAGGGGAGATGGAGGGAGGGAGGTGGAGAGATGCTGGTGCTGGTGGTGTCCTTCCTGAAGAAGCTCAGCATCTTCATGGAGAACAAGAACGACATGGTGAGAGAGAGGAGGGGAGTTAGGGGAGATGGAGGGAGGGAGGTGGAGAGATGCTGGTGCTGGTGATGTCCTTCCTGAAGAAGCTCAGCATCTTCATGGAGAACAAGAACGACATGGTGAGAGAGAGGAGGGGAGTTAGGGGAGATGGAGGGAGGGAGGTGGAGAGATGCTGGTGCTGGTGGTGTCCTTCCTGAAGAAGCTCAGCATCTTCATGGAGAACAAGAACGACATGGTGAGAGAGAGGAGGGGAGTTAGGGGAGATGGAGGGAGGGAGGTGGAGAGATGGGGCAAGGTGGAGGGATGGGGTGATGGGGGAAGGTGGAGGGATGGGGAGAAGAGTTGGGAGTAGATGAAACACCGTCTCCATCTGCACCACTCACTCAGTCCATTGACCCATCCTGCCTCCCGATTGGCTGGTTGTCAGGCGGAGGTGGATACCGTGGAGCGATTGGCCCGGCTGGTACCATGTGAACACGAGGACCTGTTGAACCTGACCCTGCGCCTGCTGCTCAACCTGTCCTTCGACAGGGGGCTCCGCTCTAGGATGGTGGAGACAGGCCTGCTGCCCAAACTCACCAGCCTGCTAGGTACCCAGTGTGTGTGTGTGTGTGTGTGTGTGTGTGTGTGTGTGAGAGGGTGGGTAGTGAAGTGTGTGTGAGCCTGCTGCCAATGTTCACCAGCCTGCTAGGTAACACATATGCATGGATGTTTAGAAATGTGTTAACTCAGTTGGTGTGTATGGCGTGTATACGTGTGTATGTGTGGGTGTGTGTGTTCCCCAGATGATAAGAGCAACAAGCAGGTGGCCATGTGCATCCTCTACCACATCAGTATAGACGACAACTTCAAACCCATGTTCTCCTACACGGACTGCATTCCCAAGGTCTGTCTCTCTCTCTCACACACACACACACACACACACACACACACACACACGTAGGCAGACAGAATCACAAACGCACACCACACAAGCACCCACACGCACACAACAGCATACTCTATAAACATTAAAAGTGTATTTTCAACCAATTCTTAAGGGGGGTAGGGAAATGCTAGTGGTGGTAAGCCTGTAGCTAATGCTACATTTAGGTAGTGGTAAGGGTGGAGGTGGACATGTAGCTTCTGCTAAATTCTAGTGGTGCTAGCATGTGCTAGCTAGGTGCTAACGGCTAGCTGTGGTGCATCTGATGAGGATGCTAGTGGTGCTAGCACGTGTGCTAGGTGCTAATGGCTAACTGTGCTGCAGCTGATGAGGATGCTAGTGGTGCTAGCATGTGTGCTAGGTGCTAACGGCTAACTGTGCTGCAGCTGATGAGGATGCTAGTGGTGCTAGCATGTGTGCTAGATGCTAACGGCTAGCTGTGCTGCAGCTGATGAGGATGCTGTGTGAGCATGCAGAGGATCGCATCCATGCTGAGCTCGTCTCCTTCTGCATCAACCTGGCAGCCAACAAGAGGAACGCACAGCTCATGTGTGAAGGTGAGACACACACACATGCACCACACACACGGATACACACACACACATGCACCACACACACGGATACACACAGGTATGAAGTTGTGCAAAGTGTCCATTGGCCTGCTAAACATTCTGTTGTGTGTGTGTCAGGTAACGGGCTGAAGCTGCTGATGAAGAGAGCTCTGAAGCTGAAGGACTCTCTCCTGATGAAGATGATCAGGAACATCTCCCAGCACGAGGGGCCTTCCAAACACCTCTTCATAGTAAGTCCTGCCCCCCCCCTGGCCCTTTAAAAAAAAAAAATCAACCTTTAAAAAATATTTTTTTCAACCTTTAAAAAATATTTTTTTCAACCTTTAAAAAATATTTTTTTCAACCTTTAAAAAATATTTTTTTCAACCTTTAAAAAATATTTTTTTCAACCTTTAAAAAATATTTTTTTCAACCTTTAACAAATATTTTTTTCAACCTTTAACAAATATTTTTTTCAACCTTTAACAAATATTTTTTTCAACCTTTAACAAATATTTTTTTCAACCTTTAACAAATATTTTTTTCAACCTTTAAAAAATATTTTTTTCAACCTTTAAAAAATATTTTTTTCAACCTTTTTTTGTGTGTGCAGGACTACGTGGGGGACCTTGCAGCCCAGATCAGAGCGGAGGGGGAGGAAGAGTTTGTGATGGAGTGTCTGGGGACGCTGGCTAACCTGACCATCCCTGACCTGGACTGGGAACTGGTGCTGAGGGAGTACAACCTGGTGCCCTACCTCAAGGACCGCCTCAAGCCAGGTACACACCAGGGAGAGAGGCCTCAAGCCAGGTACACACCAGGGAGAGAGGCCTCAAGCCAGGTACACACCAGGGAGAGAGGCCTCAAGCCAGGTACACACCAGGGGGAGAGAGAGGCCTCAAGCCAGGTACACACCAGGGAGAGAGAGAGGCCTCAAGCCAGGTACACACCAGGGGAAGAGAGGCCTCAAGCCAGGTACACACCAGGGAGAGAGAGAGGCCTCAAGCCAGGTACACACCAGGGAGAGAGAGAGGCCTCAAGCCAGGTACACACCAGGGAGAGAGAGAGGCCTCAAGCCAGGTACACACCAGGGAGAGAGAGGCCTCAAGCCAGGTACACACCAGGGAGAGAGAGAGGCCTCAAGCCAGGTACACACCAGGGAGAGAGGCCTCAAGCCGGTTGTGTTTGTGTACAAGATGACGGATGACTCAGTACATAGATGCTATTACTAGGCAATATAGGATGGCCTGATCATTGTGCGTGTGTGTTTGCAGGCTCAGCAGAAGATGACCTCATCCTGGAGGTGGTGATCATGATTGGGACAGTCTCTATGGACGACTCCTGTGCGTCCATGCTGGCCAAATCTGGAATCATCCCTGCCATCATCCAACTGCTCAACGGTGTGGAACACACACACTCACACATGCTCACACACACGACACAACATTTGTGTCGTGTGTGTTTCACATTTCACAGCCCACATATGCACCAGGTTGTGTGTGCTTCCTGTTCACTTCCTGCTTCCTGTTTACTTCCTACTTCCTGTTTACGTCTGCTTCATATTTACAGCCCAGCAGGAGGATGATGAGTTTGTGTGCCAGATCGTGTACGTCTTCTACCAGATGGTGTTCCATCAGGCCACGCGTGATGTCATCATCAAACATACACGTATCCTTAAAGGGACAGGCACCATTCCCAGAACTTCTGTTCATGGTGACAGGTGTGGTGATGGGGCTGTGATTGTGCTGTACCATAAACCTTTGAAGACATTTGTGGTGTGGGAGTGCCTTTTCAAGGTTCTCTGACATATCCCAGGGAGGGGTGTGTATGACAATGACCCCACCCACCTGGTAATCATGGTGACGTTCCTTAGCTCCGCCCCTGCAGAGGCGCCCGCCTACCTGATAGACCTGATGCACGATAAGAACACCGAGATCAGGAAGGTGTGTGACAACACTCTGGACATCATCGCTGTGAGTAACACACACACACACACACACACACTCACAGAGATACACACATTCACAGAGATACACACATTCACAGACACTGACAGAGACACACACACACAATGGGCGACTAATGCCCATGGATTAACATATCATCGGTATATTTTGTGTGTGTGTGTGTGTGTGTACAGGAGTACGATGCTGAGTGGGGCAGTAAGATACAGAGCGAGAAGTTCCGCTGGCACAACGCCCAGTGGCTGGAGATGGTGGAGAGCCGACAGGAGGCGGAACCAGCGCCGCACGGAGATGAGTCTCACCTGGACCGCCCCGACCTCTTCTACAGCACAGGTACCCTCTACCTCCATCTCTCTCTCTTCTACAGCACAGGTACCCTCTACCTCCATCTCTCTCTCTTCTACAGCACAGGTACCCTCTACCTCCATCTGTCTCTCTTCTACAGCACAGGTACTGCCTACACCTGTACCTCTCTGTCTGTCTGTCTCTCTCTCTTTGTCACACACACACACAATTCCGTGTCTCTATAGTAAAATACCTGTAATAAATAGTGTCGTAGATAAAACACTGTGTGTGTGTGTGTGTAGATGGGATCACTCCTGCTGATGGGACAGTTAGTCCCGACTTCTTCAGTCTCCACGACCAGAATGGAGACTCACACTCAGGGTGAGTTCTCCTCCTCTCCCCTCCTCTCCTCTACCCTCCTCTTCTCGCTTTCTTTCTGATTACATTTTTATGAATAAACCTGACCAATAATCTGTGTGTGTCTGTCTCTCCAGTGATGCTGATGGATTTGACCAGTCAACCTCGTCTCCAGGGAGACCAGCAACGGCCTACGGTTTTAGACCTGACGAACAGTTCTACTACCAATACAACAATTCTAGATGAACACACACACACACCCACACACACACACGTGTGCACACATTCAAGCAGGCATGCCACCACAAACCACCCCATCCACACAAGCATGCATACAAACACAGACATTAAATCCAGTACAAGTACACACACACACACAAACATGCAGGCCAACACACACTATAAAAGGCTTCCATGCATGTGCTCCACGTTTAATGCTGTGAACTAAAACAGGGTTGTAAAACAGGAAAGTTTGGCGCTAAGCAACCACGTCAAGTCTACTCTTTACACTGTAACAGATGACCTGACTGGTCGTAAGACTAGTTATATTTATACTACCTAGGAGGACTAGTTATTGGGGCATGGGTGTAGCTCAGTGGTTAGAGCAGTGGTTGACTGCTCATCGATAAGTTGCTAAATGAACACATTATTGTTGTGATTGTGTATATAACCAGGTAGACTAGTTAGAGGTAGACCCTGTGTAGCTAACACGGTGAAGCTGATCAGCTGACAGTATTGCATGGCAGGTGTGTGGCGGAGAGTGTGTGTGTGTGTGTGGGTGAAAGTGTTTGGTGTGAGTGTGTGTGTGAAGGCGAGAGTGAGTGTGTGCGTGTGTGAGAGAGAAAGGATTGCTCTACTGTAATGCAGAGCAGCTTCCTTCATAGATACAGTAGAGAAACTCCTGTAGTGAGGAGGAGGGGAGGAGAAAGAGAGGGGGGAGGGGGAGAGGAAGTTGTGTGGTGTGCTGGATGAGGGAGGTGGAGGGTGACGACTGACTATGTTGGTGTATGTGATGAAGAGGATGATACTGTACTAGAAGGTTGTAAGTTCCTCCTCCTCGGTGGACGGTGGATGTATGAAGATATTCACTTCTACTCTCAACCAGGACATCTTTATTCAGGGACACACCTGATCCTTACCACATCGCTGCACCCCTAGAACTACAACTGCACTGAGGCCTTTCACCAGGAAGTGTTTGGTTATGATGATGTGTTCCTCTACTACTACTTGATGTATTTAGTTTGTTATTGAACATTTTGCATGTTTCATTAGTATCTAATAAGCTGTAAGCTGTTTTTTTCTATATGAGGGCTTCATGTCTTAATAAAACATCAGACTCATACCTTGTGTTTTCACTGAGAACTTTATTTGTAATTTTTTATTACGGAACAAAATTGACGTCAGTACGGAGGGGTTTTACGCTTTTCTTTTCTTTTTTTACATATGTATAATATATATAGAGGTCTAAAATTGTACAATTGTTACGTTGTTGGTTAAAGACAACATGAACGTGGCCAGGTCAGGCGGTGATGTTACCGCAACAACGCTGTGGGTTGAGGCTGTGCAGTTGCCATGACAAAGCCGGGTCAGACTGTGTTGTTGCCTTGGGGACGCCTGTACACCAGGTCCTCCACCTCTATCACCTCCACCACCAGCTCTCTGATCTGCTTGATACTGTCCAATGGGGAGGATGGCTCCTCTCCCTCAGAACCGGTCTCTCCTGATTGGACCGTACCACTATCACTCATGGGGAATTCAGAATGGACTGTACCACTTTCACTCATAGGGGTGGTTTCTTGGACTGCATCACTATCACTCATGGGGGTGTCAGATTGGACCGTACCACTTTCACTGGTGGGGGAAGTATCTTGGACCGTACCATTAACACTCATGGGGGTATCAGATTGGACCGTACCACTGTCACTCATGGGGGTGTCAGATTGGACCGTACCACTGTCACTCATGGGGGTGTCAGATTGAACCGTACCATTATCACTCATGGGGGTGTCAGATTGGACCGTACCACTGTCACTCATGGGGGTGTCAAATTGGACCGTACCACTGTCACTCATGGGGGTGTCAGATTGAACCGTACCATTATCACTCATGGGGGTGTCAGATTGGACCGTACCACTTTCACTCATGGGCGTGGTATCTTGGACCATACCACTGTCACTTTTGGGGGTAGCATATTGGATCGTACCACTGTGCCGTGTTTCAGGGTGTGCTTTAGGAGGGTTAAGGTACACTGCTCTGTCAGTAGCTTGTCTCTGGCCAGTAGGGGGCGCAGTGGCAGACAGGGAAGCAAGACTGTCAGTCACTATGTCAATGACATTACATCCTGTAGGAATGACATCACATCCTGTAGCGATGACCTCACATCCTGTGCGTGTCTCTCCCACAGCAGAGGGAGCTGCTGGAATCTGGTCCTGAGGTGAGAACTCAGGGAGGGGGGCTGGGGGGGAGGCAGGGGAGGGGCTGGGGTCAGACAGCTCCTCAGACTTGAGAGAGGCAGGCTGAAGGTCAGAGGTGGGTTGAGGACAGGAAGGGATAGAGACAGGATCAGGACTAGGGTCAATACTAGGGTCAAGGTCAGGATTAGGACTGGGGTCCAGTCTAGGGTTAGGACTGGGGTCAAGACTAGGGTCAGGGATAGGACTGGGGTCAGGAATGGGGTCAGGGATAGGGTCAGGGCCGGGGTCAAGTCTGGGTTTTGAACCGAGGCTGTGGTCAGGGTTAGGACTGGGGTCAGGGTTAGGACTGGGGTCAGGGATGGGGTCAGGGTTGGGGTCAAGGCCAGGGTCAGAGTAGCAAGACAAGCTGGTCTGACTGATGGCTTGGTTGGAACTGTCCACCTGGAGATGGATGTTCTTTTCACTGACTGCTGCCAGCATCACTGGAGGAGAGAGAGAGACATTCAGACAGACAGCCATGAGAGGGGAGAGAGGGAGGGAGGGAGGGAGAGGAGGGAGGGGAGGGAGGGAGGGAAGGAGAGGGGAAGGAGGGGGGAGTGAGGGGGGGAGAGGGGAGGGAGGAGGAGGGAGGGAAGAGGAGGGAGGGTACCCTTGTCGATCTCCTTGGTGATCAGGCAGAGTAGAAGGTCTTCATACACGTTCTCCACCTGGATGAGCTGGCTGTAGTCAGCAAAGATAAACTGCTCGAACTTCTGCAGCTCCTGTAACCACAACACCAACGATCCATCATCAACAACCACAACACAACCTCAGCGCACCACAACACAACCTCAGCGCACCAGACACATGGTGATGGAGGGAGGAGAGGGTTTTCACATACAGGTTTACAGGTGGGCGCCAAGTTCCTGCGTAGGACAGGAAGTGTGATGTCAGTCAGAGCTTCCTTTAGGATCCTCTTCAGAGCCAAGCGGCTGTCGTGGTCATACAGCTGTCACCGTGATAACACAACACACGTCAATCGCTATGACAGCACACTTCAGACACAGGTTGTCTGTATATATTATCAAATATATAATGTGTGTGTGTGAGTGTGTACCTTGAGCACGCGCAGCTTGATCTTCTCCACAGTAGAGCTCCACTGAGCTGGTGGCTCTGACTGGACCAGTAGCTCAAAGGTGTGAACAGCACTTTCCATCAGCTACACACACACACACAAGTATATAAATATACACACACAGAGAACCATTTTTCCAGACTTTCTGCATGTCAGTCTATCTGCATGTCTATCTGACTGTGTGATCAGACCTGCTGCATGTCTATCTGCCTGTGTGTCTGTCTGTGTGATCAGACCTGCTGCATGTCTATCTGCGTGGTGTGGATGAGCCGCTGGCAGTTGGAGTATCTGAATCTCTGGCGGAGGTCTTGAAGCTTCTCCCTCAGCTGCTCCACCGGCTGGTAGCACTGCTCCAGACTGGCAGAGGAGAGGGGAGACACTACCTGGAGAGGAGAAGAGGAGAGGAGAAGAGGAGGGGAGGAGGAGAGGGGAGGGGAGGGGAGGAGGAGGGGAGGAGAGGGGAGGAGGGGAGGAGAGGAGGAGGGGAGGAGGAGGGGAGGAGGGGAGGAGAGGGGGACAGGAGAGGAGGAGGGGAGGAGGATAGGGGAGGGGAGGAGGAGGGGAGGAGAGGGGAGGAGGGGAGGAGGGGAGGAGGAGAGGAGAGGAGGAGAGGAGGAGGGGAGGAGAGGGGATAAGAGGTACAGAAGGGAAGAGGAGACTCCCTCCACCCTCCCCCCTCCTTCCTCCACTCACCATGGTGACCTGCTCCGGCCCCCCCTGCGCCCCCTCTCCCAGTGCGAGGCATGCGGAGGTCATCCCCTCCTCCAGGTGGCGCCGCAGGGCCAGGAAGCCCCCCTTGACGCCCCCCCTCACCTCCTCCAGGAGGGATGGCAGGCAGGGGGCCACACTGGTGCTGCACACACGCTCCGCTGAAACACACACACACTCTGGACACACACACACACACTGTTGACACACACACTGGGAACACACTCTGTGACAGTGTGTGTGTATATGTTTGTGTATTACCTGACAGCTTGTCCTGTAAGAAGGCTCGCGAGGCCAGGATCTGGTCAAGGTCGGAGCGTATGAGCGTCTGATTGGCCAAGGCCGTTTGGCGACACTCCTCCTTCAGGGCCTCTAGCCCCGCCCCCAGCTGCTCCTGGACCAATTGGTACGCTGCCTGCACTACCTGCAAACCAGGGGGCGCCAAACAGCAGTGTTACATTGCCTCCACTGACTGATGGGTTTATCCAAAGTGTATACGTAAGTGTGTATACATGTGTGTGTGTGTGTATGAGTGAGTGTGTGTGTGTGTGTGTGTGAGTGTGTGTGTGTGTGTGTGTGTGTGAGTGTATGTGTGTGAGTGTGTGTGTGAGTGTATGTGTGTTTGTGTGTGTGTGTGTGAGTGTGTGAGTGTATGTGTGTGTGTGTGTGTTTGTGAGACTCACAGACGTCCACAGCCTCCTCCTGCCTCTCAGTCTGGGCAGCAAGTCAGTCTGGAGGGACGGGAGCAGTTCCTCCATCACCAGGTTAGACAGCACCTACACACACACATATCCATATATACACACACACGTGTTTGTACAGTAATGTGTGTGTGTGTATGTGAGTGTGTGTACCTGCAGGTCAGAGCCCAGTTCCAGTGTGTGTATGTGTGTGTGTGTATGTGAGTGTGTGTACCTGCAGGTCAGAGCCCAGTTCCAGTGTGTGTATGTGTGTGTGTGTATGTGAGTGTGTGTACCTGCAGGTCAGAGCCCAGTTCCAGTGTGTGTATGTGTGTGTGTGTATGTGAGTGTGTGTACCTGCAGGTCAGAGCCCAGTTCCAGTGTGTGTATGTGTGTGTGTGTATGTGAGTGTGTGTACCTGCAGGTCAGAGCCCAGTTCCAGTGTGTGTATGTGTGTGTGTGTATGTGAGTGTGTGTACCTGCAGGTCAGAGCCCAGTTCCAGTGTGTGTATGTGTGTGTGTGTATGTGAGTGTGTGTACCTGCAGGTCAGAGCCCAGTTCCAGTGTGTGTATGTGTGTGTGTGTATGTGAGTGTGTGTACCTGCAGGTCAGAGCCCAGTTCCAGTGTGTGTATGTGTGTGTGTGTATGTGAGTGTGTGTACCTGCAGGTCAGAGCCCAGTTCCAGTGTGTGTATGTGTGTGTGTGTATGTGAGTGTGTGTACCTGCAGGTCAGAGCCCAGTTCCAGTGTGTGTATGTGTGCGTGTGTATGTGAGTGTGTGTACCTGCAGGTCAGAGCCCAGTTCCAGTGTGTGTATGTGTGTGTGTGTATGTGAGTGTGTGTACCTGCAGGTCAGAGCCCAGTTCCAGTGTGTGTATGTGTGTGTGTGTATGTGAGTGTGTGTACCTGCAGGTCAGAGCCCAGTTCCAGTGTGTGTATGTGTGTGTGTGTATGTGAGTGTGTGTACCTGCAGGTCAGAGCCCAGTTCCAGTGTGTGTATGTGTGTGTGTGTATGTGAGTGTGTGTACCTGCAGGTCAGAGCCCAGTTCCAGTGTGTGTATGTGTGCGTGTGTATGTGAGTGTGTGTACCTGCAGGTCAGAGCCCAGTTCCAGTGTGTGTATGTGTGTGTGTGTATGTGAGTGTGTGTACCTGCAGGTCAGAGCCCAGTTCCAGTGTGTGTATGTGTGTGTGTGTATGTGAGTGTGTGTACCTGCAGGTCAGAGCCCAGTTCCAGTGTGTGTATGTGTGTGTGTGTATGTGAGTGTGTGTACCTGCAGGTCAGAGCCCAGTTCCAGTGTGTGTATGTGTGTGTGTGTATGTGAGTGTGTGTACCTGCAGGTCAGAGCCCAGTTCCAGTGTGTGTATGTGTGTGTGTGTATGTGAGTGTGTGTACCTGCAGGTCAGAGCCCAGTTCCAGTGTGTGTATGTGTGCGTGTGTATGTGAGTGTGTGTACCTGCAGGTCAGAGCCCAGTTCCAGTGTGTGTATGTGTGTGTGTGTATGTGAGTGTGTGTACCTGCAGGTCAGAGCCCAGTTCCAGTGTGTGTATGTGTGTGTGTGTATGTGAGTGTGTGTACCTGCAGGTCAGAGCCCAGTTCCAGTGTGTGTATGTGTGTGTGTGTATGTGAGTGTGTGTACCTGCAGGTCAGAGCCCAGTTCCAGTGTGTGTATGTGTGTGTGTGTATGTGAGTGTGTGTACCTGCAGGTCAGAGCCCAGTTCCAGTGTGTGTATGTGTGTGTGTGTATGTGAGTGTGTGTACCTGCAGGTCAGAGCCCAGTTCCAGTGTGTGTATGTGTGTGTGTGTATGTGAGTGTGTGTACCTGCAGGTCAGAGCCCAGTTCCAGTGTGTGTATGTGTGTGTGTGTATGTGAGTGTGTGTACCTGCAGGTCAGAGCCCAGTTCCAGTGTGTGTATGTGTGTGTGTGTATGTGAGTGTGTGTACCTGCAGGTCAGAGCCCAGTTCCAGTGTGTGTATGTGTGTGTGTGTATGTGAGTGTGTGTACCTGCAGGTCAGAGCCCAGTTCCAGTGTGTGTATGTGTGTGTGTGTATGTGAGTGTGTGTACCTGCAGGTCAGAGCCCAGTTCCAGTGTGTGTATGTGTGTGTGTGTATGTGAGTGTGTGTACCTGCAGGTCAGAGCCCAGTTCCAGTGTGTGTGTATGTGTGTGTGTGTATGTGAGTGTGTGTACCTGCAGGTCAGAGCCCAGTTCCAGTGTGTGTATGTGTGTGTGTGTATGTGAGTGTGTGTACCTGCAGGTCAGAGCCCAGTTCCAGTGTGTGTATGTGTGTGTATGTGTATGTGAGTGTGTGTACCTGCAGGTCAGAGCCCAGTTCCAGTGTGTGTATGTGTGTGTGTGTATGTGAGTGTGTGTACCTGCAGGTCAGAGCCCAGTTCCAGTGTGTGTATGTGTGTGTGTGTATGTGAGTGTGTGTACCTGCAGGTCAGAGCCCAGTTCCAGTGTGTGTATGTGTGTGTGTGTATGTGAGTGTGTGTACCTGCAGGTCAGAGCCCAGTTCCAGTGTGTGTATGTGTGTGTGTGTATGTGAGTGTGTGTACCTGCAGGTCAGAGCCCAGTTCCAGTGTGTGTATGTGTGTGTGTGTATGTGAGTGTGTGTACCTGCAGGTCAGAGCCCAGTTCCAGTGTGTGTATGTGTGTGTGTGTATGTGAGTGTGTGTACCTGCAGGTCAGAGCCCAGTTCCAGTGTGTGTATGTGTGTGTGTGTATGTGAGTGTGTGTACCTGCAGGTCAGAGCCCAGTTCCAGTGTGTGTATGTGTGTGTGTGTATGTGAGTGTGTGTACCTGCAGGTCAGAGCCCAGTTCCAGCTCCCAGCACTCGTAGTGGTGTTTCTCCTGCCTGTAGAAGAGCAGGGCTCTCTGCAGGGCCAGCACCTCCCCTCTGGGGCCCTCACGCCAGCCTGGGGACAGGGGCACAGCAGGGGTTACAGCGTTGCACTGCACGTCACAAGGTCACAGCTAGCTGCTTTAACCAGCTACGCCACGGGACAGCTAGCTGCTTTAACCAGCTACGCCACGGGACAGCTAGCTGCTTTATCCAGCTACGCCACGGGACAGCTAGCTGCTTTATCCAGCTACGCCACGGGACAGCTAGCTGCTTTATCCAGCTACGCCACGGGACAGCTAGCTGCTTTAACCAGCTACGCCACGGGACAGCTAGCTGCTTTAACCAGCTACGCCACGGGACAGCTAGCTGCTTTAACCAGCTACGCCACGGGACAGCTAGCTGCTTTAACCAGCTACGCCACGGGACAGCTAGCTGCTTTAACCAGCTACGCCACGGGACAGCTAGCTGCTTTAACCAGCTACGCCACGGGACAGCTAGCTGCTTTAACCAGCTACGCCACGGGACAGCTAGCTGCTTTAACCAGCTACGCCACGGGACAGCTAGCTGCTTTATCCAGCTACGCCACGGGACAGCTAGCTGCTTTATCCAGCTACGCCACGGGACAGCTAGCTGCTTTAACCAGCTACGCCACGGGACAGCTAGCTGCTTTAACCAGCTACGCCACGGGACAGCTAGCTGCTTTAACCAGCTACGCCACGGGACAGCTAGCTGCTTTAACCAGCTACGCCACGGGACAGCTAGCTGCTTTAACCAGCTACGCCACGGGACAGCTAGCTGCTTTAACCAGCTACGCCACGGGACAGCTAGCTGCTTTAACCAGCTACGCCACGGGACAGCTAGCTGCTTTAACCAGCTACGCCACGGGACAGCTAGCTGCTTTAACCAGCTACGCCACGGGACAGCTAGCTGCTTTAACCAGCTACGCCACGGGACAGCTAGCTGCTTTAACCAGCTACGCCACGGGACAGCTAGCTGCTTTAACCAGCTACGCCACGGGACAGCTAGCTGCTTTAACCAGCTACGCCACGGGACAGCTAGCTGCTTTAACCAGCTACGCCACGGGACAGCTAGCTGCTTTAACCAGCTACGCCACGGGACAGCTAGCTGCTTTAACCAGCTACGCCACGGGACAGCTAGCTGCTTTAACCAGCTGCGCCACGGGACAGCTAGCTGCTTTAACCAGCTACGCCACGGGACAGCTAGCTGCTTTAACCAGCTACGCCACGGGACAGCTAGCTGCTTTAACCAGCTACGCCACGGGACAGCTAGCTGCTTTAACCAGCTACGCCACGGGACAGCTAGCTGCTTTAACCAGCTACGCCACGGGACAGCTAGCTGCTTTAACCAGCTACGCCACGGGACAGCTAGCTGCTTTAACCAGCTACGCCACGGGACAGCTAGCTGCTTTAACCAGCTACGCCACGGGACAGCTAGCTGCTTTAACCAGCTACGCCACGGGACAGCTAGCTGCTTTAACCAGCTACGCCACGGGACAGCTAGCTGCTTTAACCAGCTACGCCACGGGACAGCTAGCTGCTTTAACCAGCTACGCCACGGGACAGCTAGCTGCTTTAACCAGCTGCGCCACGGGACAGCTAGCTGCTTTAACCAGCTGCGCCACGGGACAGCTAGCTGCTTTAACCAGCTACGCCACGGGACAGCTAGCTGCTTTAACCAGCTACGCCACGGGACAGCTAGCTGCTTTAACCAGCTACGCCACGGGACAGCTAGCTGCTTTAACCAGCTACGCCACGGGACAGCTAGCTGCTTTAACCAGCTACGCCACGGGACAGCTAGCTGCTTTAACCAGCTACGCCACGGGACAGCTAGCTGCTTTAACCAGCTGCGCCACGGGACAGCTAGCTGCTTTAACCAGCTGCGCCACGGGACAGCTAGCTGCTTTAACCAGCTACGCCACGGGACAGCTAGCTGCTTTAACCAGCTACGCCACGGGACAGCTAGCTGCTTTAACCAGCTGCGCCACGGGACAGCTAGCTGCTTTAACCAGCTACGCCACGGG
This sequence comes from Osmerus mordax, assembly GCF_038355195.1. Taxonomy (NCBI): domain Eukaryota; kingdom Metazoa; phylum Chordata; class Actinopteri; order Osmeriformes; family Osmeridae; genus Osmerus; species Osmerus mordax. The sequence goes on from NC_090065.1 coordinate 848,330, forward strand.
ACACCTAGCTGCTTTAACCAGCTACGCCACGGGACAGCTAGCTGCTTTAACCAGCTACGCCACGGGACAGCTAGCTGCTTTAACCAGCTACGCCACGGGACAGCTAGCTGCTTTAACCAGCTACGCCACGGGACAGCTAGCTGCTTTAACCAGCTACGCCACGGGACAGCTAGCTGCTTTAACCAGCTGCGCCACGGGACAGCTAGCTGCTTTAACCAGCTACGCCACGGGACAGCTAGCTGCTTTAACCAGCTACGCCACGGGACAGCTAGCTGCTTTAACCAGCTACGTGTGTAGCTGTGGAGGAAGCGTGGTTAGGGTTGAAGGAGGACAGAGTCAAACTGAACCAGCAGCTAACCGCTGGCTGTGAAGTAATTTCCTGTCAGGAAGTCGGCCGAGAGCAGTCGTATTATTGGCTGGTTGCCACGGCAACCAGAGAACAACAACATGATGCAGCAGAACGTTCTAGAGTGGATGTGACAGCAGAGGAGAGCATGACTCACTGTCGAGCTGGTTGTGTGTGTGTGTGTGCGTGTGTTTGTTTGTGTGTGGCATACCAAGATTCTGGTGTCTGATGCAGGTGTTTAGGATGGACAGAAAGTGGGCTTGTTGCTCTTCCTGTCTGAAGCAGAAGAAGATGTCTGGACTGTAGGGGAGACACAGGAACACAGGGAACCATCCTGCAGTAACCACAGACTGGGTCTCCTTCACACCTACACACACACACACACACAGCATCAACACACAGACACACACACACAGGACTAGATACACTAGAAACAGCTACACCCCTCAGTACCCGCCCCCCCACCCCCCCACCCCGCCACACACACACACCGTTGGGGTCAGGAAAGACCCTGTCCAGCAGAGCAGAGTATGTGTCCTCTGAGGTCATCGCCGCCCCTCCTGTTAAACTCTGACTGTGTCTGGCAGGGGTCCCTCTGCTGAAGCTCTGGAGGGGGAGGGGGGGGGGGGGGGGGAGGGAGGGAGGGGGGGGGAGGGAGGGAGGGAGATGGGGGAGGAGGGGGAGAAGAGCAGAAAGAGGAGAAGGGAGGGAGAGAAGAGATCCATAACATTGTTTCATAATGTATTCATAATTGCACATGTTGGCAGAGAGAGATGAGAGACCACCTCTGTACCTCCTGGGTGTCGTGGAGTTCCAGTGTGTGGTTTCCCCTGACAACCACAAACTTCTCCTTCCACTTCCTGCTGTCATCACACTGGCAATTCACACTGTTGTGGTACAACAACTCCTCTGAGCCCCTCGTCTCCTACACACACACACACACCATACACACAAACACATCATTAGTATAATGTCACCATTTATCAGACGCTTTGACCTAACATACAAGGGGAATTTTAACCTGTGACCCATAAATCTGATGTAAATGTTCTAACCATGGAGCCACGCCCTCCCCCAGTGCCTCAGGTATAGAGGTTTATACAGTGACTGCTCAAAAAAATGTGATGGAACACTAACGCCTCATGATGGAACACTAACGCCTCATGATGGAACACTAACGCCTCATGATGGAACACTAACGCCTCATGATGGAACACTAACGCCTCATGATGGAACACTAACGCCTCATGATGGAACACTAACGCCTCATGATGGAACACTAACGCCTCATGATGGAACACTAACGCCTCATGATGGAACACTAACGCCTCATGATGGAACACTAACGCCTCATGATGGAACACTAACGCCTCATGATGGAACACTAACGCCTCATGATGGAACACTAACTACTTCCTGCTTCTTCATGAGGATGCCTGTGGCCCCACCCCTTACTTTGGGAGTCAGCAGCTGGTCCCGCCCCTCCCTGCGAGGCTCCGCCTCCTCCTGCAGCAGCTGCACCCTGGCCTGCAGGGCCTGCTGTCGGTAGTGAGGACTGAAGTTCTTCAGCTCCGCCTCTGCATGGCCTAGACACACACACACATATATAAAACACATATATGTGTGTGTATTTATATATGTTGAGGGCAGAGTTAGAGAGATAGACACACTGTGTTTGAGGGCAGAGTTAGAGAGATAGACACACTGTGTTTGAGGGCAGAGTTAGAGAGATAGACACACACTGTGTTTGAGGGCAGAGTTAGAGAGATAGACACACACTGTGTTTGAGGGCAGAGTTAGTGCAGATATGAGACCTTGTATATAACCACATTAACTCTTATCTCTCATGATCCTTACAGCAAAGTGGATTTATTTTCAACCCCTCCTTCTCTCTCCGTCTGTCTGTATCTCTCTCTTCCTCACTCTCCCTCTCTCTCCCTCAGTCATTTAGCTCTCTCTCTTCCTCCCTCTATCTCTCTTCCTCTCATCCCAGCAGAGACTGGTGATAACAAACATAATATACTATTTGTGGTTTGGGTTTACGTAACATCAGGATGTTGATATTCTTGTGGGGACATAATTTAGTCCCATTCAAAATCCAGTTTTCTCTAACCACTAACCCTTGCACTAACCCTAAAACTATCAGAACTAACAAACACAGAACCTGGTTTCTAACCCTAGTACAACACCGGTCCCTTTCTCCTCAACCCAACCTTTAATACAAATATAATACAAATTCTAACCCTAATTTAGACCATACACAACTCCAGACAAGTATTTTCCAGCTTTCAGCTGCACAATAAGGAATGTAAGCCACAGGAAATGCTCTGTCTTTCTCTCTCTCTCTCTCTCTCTCTCTCTCTCTCTCTCTCTCTCTCTCTCTCTCTCTCTCTCTCTCTCTCTCTCTCTCTCTCTCTCTATCACACACACACACTGCAGCTGGGCTGGAAAGGGTCACACGGCTGATGAGGTCACTATGGCAGCAGCTCAAACAGCCATCACCCTGCTCTCTCTCTCTCTCTCTCTCTCTCACACACACAAACACTCTCTCACACACACACACACAGTCACACGCACAGTCACACACACACACACTCATACAGAGGAGAGGAGTTGGCTGACCCACTAAACAACTCAGGGTTTCCCATCTGTAGAATCTGTTTTACTGTTTACTCCCTTAGAGACCTGTACTAGAGCCAGGGAGAGAGAGAGGGGGGGGGAGAGGGGTTGAGAGAGAGAGAGAGAGAGACAGAGAGGAAGTGGGGATGACTGAGAGAAAGAGGGGAGTGGGGAGGAGAGAGAGGTGGACAGAGAGAGAGGAAGTGAGGAGGACAGAGAGAGAGAGAGGAAGTGGGGAGGACAGAGATTGAAAGATGAAGGGCTCTTTGAAGATCATCTTCACATATCTGAACTATTTATGTTGCATAACTCAATTATGTTGCAAGTAACCACACATAAACACACTATAAATGACCAAATGTCCCAAAACAAAGGATATTACACAATTTTAGACAATAATGTCAGTGAGGAACACGGTCATATATTCATGCCCGCCTGGCCTTCTGTCTTTTATGAGTTCATCGTCTCACAGGACTCGGTAGTTAAACTGGTTCTAAACTTCGACTTCAAAACTTTCAAATGACTGCGATCTTTTCTCATTCATAAAACATTTCCTCAATATTCTCACACTCCCTTTCGCCTCTTGTAAACAGATCCCGCTGCAGAGAACTGACACATGAAGGTTTTTGACGAACAGCGTGTCGGGGAAAGTACACATTTACCTACCTTTAATGTAGTTTGCTTTAGTTTCGTCCAGAACACTAGAAGAGGCTCCCATTTTTGCACAACCGGCCTTAGGACTACCCCGGTTCCCCTTGAGCCGCTGAATATGTAGCTAACCCGCCCGTAATAGCAGAAAGGACAGCCGCTCTCTGGTGTTGTGGTCTGGATGGAGCGAGCGCACTTAAGAAAACGGTCAGAGAGGCGCGCGCTTGAATATGAGAAGCCTTCTGAACTGTGCGGATGAGATGAGAACTTCCTCAAACTGAGTTGGACCCGCCTGCACGTTCTCTAGGGCACTTATAGACCTCTTGATCTCATATTGAGTCTGAAAGTCACTTTCAGGCCGTTAAACGCTTAGCGTATATTGTGTGTTTGGCTAAACATGTGTAGGTTCTCTGGGTAATATCTCATAACACTTACAACCTATTTGACTTAATATTTTTATGTATGCCTATGTGTATGTGATTTTATGTAGGCTGTGTAGATCTCCAATTAGGCCTATGCGAGGCTATAGCCTACTTCAAATTAACTTAAAGTGTGCTTCTATTCACTTGAGTTGATAAAACCGACAGGTGTTACGCCAGAAAGTGATTAGGTTATCTGACAAAAACTGATTCCCGTCCGTTTTTTATTACAGTCTACAGCAGTTTCTCTCTGGAACGCAGTCATGAAAACACATTCGCAAATACCATAGACATTTTATGTCTATGGTGATTGCAAAGGTAGCCTATGTCTTTGTGAAACTTTGACTTTTCTATCTGAATTGTTAGGCTCTTCAATCGTGGCAAAATAAGTGTTTGCAGCATGACATCAACGTGATTAATATTTCCTATGTAAGTGTTTAGTAGGATATGTCCAACACCGTAGTTTAGACCTAGAAACTAGAATGTAGCCTAATTAACATGGAACGACACTGGCACTCCGTTTTTTTTGGCTACGGTCCTAATTCCTACGTTTCCCAAACACCACTGCGAAGCCTGAAGCCGCCATATTGCAGTCGCCAGAACGCGCTGGCTATTTCTCTGTATCCACAACACAGAAATGTAAGTAGCAATGAAAGAAACGCATTTATATATATGTTACCGTTTTACATTACAAACCTACCATCATAGTTAACCGAGTATTGGTCTGCCAACGTTATTGCAAATGACCAGTCTTCAAAATCTCGTCAATGGCTGTAATAATAGTCATCTTAGCAATTAGCTAGGCTAGCTACCTAGCATAAGCCTCCTAGCTAGTCTAGGTTCTGTTTCCAGACAGTCTTGTATTTGCGTTTTCGGGTCATAATAACGAGTTAAACCTTATCTATTACTTGTTTATGTTTTAAATCACTGGTATTTTCCCTGTGTTAAAATGATTTTAAACTTGGGCACGTTGTTTTAAGCCAATTATTTATTGATATCTTTTATTAAAGACAAAGATAAACTGGCAAGCTAACGTCACGTCGTTAGCTGTCGTTAGCTTGTCCCCGGGTGCTGTTATTACATTAGTTGTCTGCCGTCAATGTTTTGGTCGCTAGCTGGCTAGCTAGCTACTCAAGTTAATCAGACGGTGGTTCATTAAATCTCAAGGGAACATAAATAATTAGCTCAAAAGAACAAGATGAAAAACACATTTAAAAAGCATGTTTTAAAATCTAAACCTTTAGAAGGCTTGCTGCCTTGTAGTCAGTCTTTCAGTCATTGTTTTGGATGTTGTTTTTAGCTAGCGAGCTAGGCTAGCTTAGCTATCCAGTCAACACGCAGCAGCAGCATTAGGACGCTTGCTACGTAGTGACAAGCGCTGAGCGCTACTTTGATTCGACAGTCAACAGTGGCATGCTAGTACGTTTCGGTTGCAGTCGGGTAGTTGTACAGTAACGTGCATTTTTCCCCCCTTCGTTCCAGAACCGACAGGATGACACAGACTGTGCAGACGAACGGGGTTCAAGCCCTCAGTAAGACCTGGGAGCTCAGTCTGTACGAACTGCAGAGAACGCCGCAGGTACGTCCGCAGTGTGCATGAGGGGAGTCACGCTAATCCACCTGATGGGACTCCGGTGCTGGGGTTAACAGTACTGTGTGATGGGGTGTTCTGGGTAACAGCGAGAATGTGCTGTAGGGTGTTGTGCTACTGTGTGTTGGGTCTAACTATGCTACTGTTTTGTAGTGTTGTGTGGTGTTCTGATGTGGTGTTGTGTCTAACCTGTGGTGTTCTGATGTGGTGTTGTGTCTAACCTGTGGTGTTCTGATGTGGTGTGTAACTGTGCTCCTATGTTGCCCCGTCCTGCAGGAAGCCATCACAGATGGTCTGGAGATCGCGGTGTCTCCTCGCTCCCTCCACAGCGAGCTGATGTGTCCTATCTGCCTGGACATGCTGAAGAACACCATGACCACCAAGGAGTGTCTGCACCGCTTCTGTGCCGACTGCATCATCACCGCGCTGCGCTCTGGGTGAGAGGAGGGAGGGTGGGGGAGAGAGAGGGTGGGGCGGAGAGAGAGAGGGAGGTAAAAGGAGAAAGGGTGGGGGGGAGAAATTGAGGGTGGGAGAGGAAAGGAGAGGGGGAGGGAGAGTGTGTGTTTGTTTACATGAACGTGTGTGTTGTAGGGACAACACAATCAGCACCTGCATCCATCCCCCACTCCCTGGCCCCCCTCCCTTCCCCCCAGTTCTAACCCTCCTGATTGGCTCTTCCTGCGAACCAGGAACAAGGAGTGTCCGACGTGCAGGAAGAAGCTAGTGTCGAAGCGCTCCCTGCGTCCAGACCCCAACTTCGACGCCCTGATCAGCAAGATCTACCCCAGCAGAGACGAGTACGAGGCGCACCAGGAGAGGGTACTGGCGCGCATCAGCAAGCACAACAACCAGCACGCGCTCAGCAACAGCATCGAGGAGGGGCTCAAGATACAGGCCATGAACAGGTCTGGGTCCCCTCGCGCTCTCCTACATCCTGCTCTCTCTCTCCTACATCCTGCTCTCTCTCTCCTACATCCTGCTCTCTCTCTCCTACATCCTGCTCTCTCTCTCCTACATCCTGCTCTCTCTCCTACATCCTGCTCTCTCTTTCCTACATCCTGCTCTCTCTCTCTCCTACATCCTGCTCTCTCTCCTACATCCTGCTCTCTCTCTCCTACATCCTGCTCTCTCTCTCCTACATCCTGCTCTCTCTCTCCTACATCCTGCTCTCTCTCTCCTACATCCTGCTCTCTCTCTCCTACATCCTGCTCTCTCTCCTACATCCTGCTCTCTCTTTCCTACATCCTGCTCTCTCTCTCTCCTACATCCTGCTCTCTCTCCTACATCCTGCTCTCTCTCTCCTACATCCTGCTCTCTCTCTCCTACATCCTGCTCTCTCTCTCTCCTACATCCTGCTCTCTCTCTCCTACATCCTGCTCTCTCTCCTACATCCTGCTCTCTCTCCTACATCCTGCTCTCTCTTTCCTACATCCTGCTCTCTCTCTCTCCTACATCCTGCTCTCTCTCTCTCCTACATCCTGCTCTCTCTCTCCTACATCCTGCTCTCCTCCTTCCCTCCATCCAGCTGTTCTTTCCATCCCTCTATTTCTACCTCACTGTCCTGACCCCCCTCACTGTCCTGACCCCCCTCACTGTCCCGACCCCCCTCACGTTCCTGACCTCCCTCACTGTCCTGACCCCCCTCACTGTCCCGACCCCCCTCACTGTCCCGACCCCCCCTCACGTTCCTGACCTCCCTCACTGTCCTGACCCCCCTCACTGTCCTGACCCCCCTCACTGTCCTGACCTCCCTCACTGTGCTGACCCCCCTCACTGTCCTGACCCCCCTCACTGTCCTGACCCCCTCACTGTCCTGACCCCCCTCACTGTCCTGACCTCCCTCACTGTCCTGACCTCCCTCACTGTCCTGACCTCCCTCACTGTCCTGACCCCCCTCACTGTCCTGACCTCCCTCACTGTCCTGACCCCCCTCACTGTCCTGACCCCCCTCACTGTCCTGACCTCCCTCACTGTCCTGACCTCCCTCACTGTGCTGACCTCCCTCACTGTGCTGACCTCCTCACTGTCCTGACCTCCCTCACTGTCCTGACCTCCCTCACTGTGCTGACCCCCCTCACTGCCCTGACCCCCCTCACTGTCCTGACCCCCCTCACTGTCCCGACCCCCCTCACTGTCCTGACCTCCCTCACTGTCCCGACCCCCCCTCACGTTCCTGACCTCCCTCACTGTCCTGACCCCCCTCACTGTCCCGACCCCCCTCACTGTCCCGACCCCCCTCACGTTCCTGACCTCCCTCACTGTCCTGACCCCCCTCACTGTCCTGACCCCCCTCACTGTCCTGACCTCCCTCACTGTGCTGACCCCCCTCACTGTCCTGACCTCCCTCACTGTCCTGACCTCCCTCACTGTCCTGACCCCCCTCACTGTCCTGACCTCCCTCACTGTCCTGACCCCCCTCACTGTCCTGACCCCCCTCACTGTCCTGACCTCCCTCACTGTCCTGACCTCCCTCACTGTGCTGACCTCCCTCACTGTGCTGACCTCCTCACTGTCCTGACCTCCCTCACTGTCCTGACCTCCCTCACTGTGCTGACCCCCCTCACTGCCCTGACCCCCCTCACTGTCCTGACCCCCCTCACTGTCCCGACCCCCCTCACTGTCCTGACCTCCCTCACTGTCCCGACCCCCCTCACGTTCCTGACCTCCCTCACTGTCCTGACCCCCCTCACTGTCCCGACCCCCCTCACTGTCCCGACCCCCCTCACGTTCCTGACCTCCCTCACTGTCCTGACCTCCCTCACTGTGCTGACCCCCCTCACTGTCCTGACCCCCCTCACTGTCCTGACCCCCCTCACTGTCCTGACCCCCCTCACTGTCCCGACCCCCCTCACTGTCCTGACCCCCCTCACTGTCCTGACCTCCCTCACTGTCCTGACCCCCCTCACTGTCCTGACCCCCCTCACTGTCCTGACCTCCCTCACTGTCCTGACCCCCCTCACTGTCCTGACCTCCCTCACTGTCCTGACCCCCCTCACTGTCCTGACCCCCCTCACTGTCCTGACCCCCCTCACTGTCCTGACCCCCCCCCTCACTGTCCTGACCCCCCTCACTGTCCTGACCTCCCTCACTGTCCTGACCCCCCTCACTGTCCTGACCTCCCTCACTGTCCTGACCCCCCTCACTGTCCTGACCCCCCTCACTGTCCTGACCTCCCTCACTGTCCTGACCCCCCTCACTGTCCTGACCCCCCTCACTGTCCTGACCTCCCTCACTGTCCTGACCCCCCTCACTGTCCTGACCCCCCTCACTGTCCTGACCCCCCTCACTGTCCTGACCCCCCTCACTGTCCTGACCCCCCTCACTGTCCTGACCTCCCTCACTGTCCTGACCCCCCTCACTGTCCTGACCCCCCTCACTGTCCTGACCTCCCTCACTGTCCTGACCCCCCTCACTGTCCTGACCCCCCTCACTGTCCTGACCCCCCTCACTGTCCTGACCTCCCTCACTGTCCTGACCTCCCTCACTGTCCTGACCCCCCTCACTGTCCTGACCTCCCTCACTGTCCTGACCCCCCTCACTGTCCTGACCCCCCTCACTGTCCTGACCTCCCTCACTGTCCTGACCCCCCTCACTGTCCTGACCTCCCTCACTGTCCTGACCCCCCTCACTGTCCTGACCCCCCTCACTGTCCTGACCCCCCTCACTGTCCTGACCCCCCTCACTGTCCTGACCTCCCTCACTGTCCTGACCCCCCTCACTGTCCTGACCCCCCTCACTGTCCTGACCCCCCTCACTGTCCTGACCCCCCTCACTGTCCTGACCCCCCTCACTGTCCTGACCCCCCTCACTGTCCTGACCTCCCTCACTGTCCTGACCCCCCTCACTGTCCTGACCCCCCTCACTGTCCTGACCCCCCTCACTGTCCTGACCCCCCTCACTGTCCTGACCCCCCTCACTGACCCCCCTCACTGTCCCGACCCCCCTCACTGTCCCGACCCCCCTCACTGTCCTGACCCCCCTCACTGTCCTGACCCCCCTCACTGTCCTGACCTCCCTCACTGTCCTGACCTCCCTCACTGTCCTGACCCCCCTCTCCCTCTCTCCTCTCCCTCCCCCTGGGGCCAGCAGGCTGCAGCGAGGTAAGAAGCACCAGCTTGATCACGGCAGCGGTGCCGAGGACAACAGCTCCCACTGTAGCAACGCCTCCGTCCATAGCAACCAGGAGGCGGGGCCCAGCATCAAGCGGACCAAGACGTCGGACGACTCGGGGCTGGACATGGACAACGCTGCGGAGAACGGGGCGGTGGAGCTGGCACTGGACGGGGCGAGCGAGATAGAGCTGGTGTTCCGCCCTCACCCCACCCTCATGGAGAAGGAGGACCCTGCCCAGACCAGGTCACACACCTCACACACACACACACACACACACACACACACCTCACACACACACACTCCTGACAGTAACACACCACTGGTCTCTCTGTCTGGTGCAGGTACATCAAGACGTCGGGTAACGCCACGGTGGACCACCTGTCTAAGTACCTGGCAGTGCGTCTGGCTCTGGAGGAGCTGAGGAGGAGCCAGGAGAGCAGCCCAGCCAGCGTGGACGCAGCCAGCGAAAAGCAGTACACCATCTACATCCCCTCAGCCAGCCAGCAGTTCACCGTACGCTCTCTCACACACACACACACACACACACCATCTACATCCCCACAGCCAACCAGCAGTTCACGGCTCGCACACCTCTCATTCTCTGTAAATATATCATTATATTTAAAGAATCTGTATTGATGTTTAGAATCTCCCTTATTCTAATTATGTGTTGCTCTCTTCATCTCTTTCTCTTCCTCCCTGCCCCCTCTTCTTCCTCCACCATCTCTCCTCTTCCTCCCTGCCCCCTCCTCTTCCTCCACCATCTCTCCTTTTCCTCCCTGCCCCCTCCTCTTCCTCCACCATCTCTCATCTCTCTCACCAGGTCCTGAATGGTTCATTCTCTCTGGAGCTGGTCAGTGAGAAGTACTGGAAGGTCAACAAGCCCATGGAGCTGTACTTTGCCCCCACTAAGGAGCACAAGTAGAGCAACTGACTGGAACAGACTCACATCCCTCCCTCTGTCTCCCTCTCTATCTCCCTCCCTCTATCTCCCTCCATCTCTTTCTATCTCCCTCCATCTCTATCTCCCTCCATCCCTCCCTCTATCTCCCTCCATCTCTCTCTATCTCCCTCCATCTCTATCTCCCTCCATCTCCCTCTCTCTGATTCTCTCTCCCTTCCCCCACCCCCTCCCTCTCTGGAGGTCAGTAGAGGTACTACAGTGTTACTGAGAGCCTACATGACCCTAACCTGGGATCCTAGCTGTCATCCATCACTCATCATCCATCCTTTAGCTGTCATCCATCACTCATCATCCATCCTAGCTCAGCCTGTCAGAAAGCTGTCGGTGTTCATGGTGCGTGACCACAACGGTTGTTTGTGAAGTGCCTCAGAGGAGCTGTGTGTGTGTGTGTGTGTGTCAGGTGGTGCTCCTGTAGGCTCCCCTATCACCATGGTTACCCGGTAGGTTTTCTGGTGGGTAGTGGCTGCCTGAGTGGTGTTTTATATCTCTCTTTTGTACAGGGGGGGAGGGTGGGGGGGAGGGTGGTGGGGAGGGAGGGTGGGAGGGTGGGGAGAGGTTGGGGGGGGGTTGGGTTGGGGTGTCTATGGAGATTTACCTACATGTACGTACGACTTTCTTTTTATGAAATGTTTTTGTTTTTGCCAACACAGCCCCAGTGAGTTCAGGAGGAGGAGGAGGGGCTAGTCAGAGGGGGCGGGGCTAGTCAGCACCACACACCTCCATCACCTTCACCCCCTCGAGTGTGTGAGTGTGTGAGTGTGTGAGTGTGTGAGTGTGTGAGTGTGTGAGTGTGTGAGTGTGTGTGTGACAGAATAAGAGGCTGAAGTGTGTTCTCTCATATTCTCCACTGAAAAGACTTTTTAGAGCATGTTGAGTTTTTAGTTGAGCTAGTCTTCAACGTAAATATAATTTTTTGTTGTTTGGGGAAAACTGTATACTGCATTATCTGTTTGGGAAAATAAACAATTTATGTGTCAACATTAATTCAGTGTGCTTCAATATGCTCGAAGTTTGTGTTTGTGTGGATAGAGGAACCCAGCTGTCCCACCAGGAAAGGGTCTAAAAAGACATTTACCTTTTATCAGTTTTATTTATAAGTAGAGTTTTATAAGTCCAAGAGCAAAAATTGAGCTGTAAGAAGATTTTTATAAAGCTAATTATATAATCTGCTGCACTTTCTATTAACACTACTAGTTGCTGGATTAATCAAATGTCTTAATCCACATCTGAATCCAGGTTATCTTGAACCAAAGTACAAACACACAAACAAGTAGTAAATGTTTAAAAATCTTTTCATTTCAGTGTGTGATAAAAACAAGTTAATTCCAGTTGTTAGATTCCCACTTACAGCTGAGGAGTTGGACAGACTTGACCACTCTGGTCAAGCGCCCATCTGGGTTTGAACATACCAGTAATGCGTGGGCTGTTTCAACGAATCGATCTTCACAATATTGACTCATTCTCTAGCTCTGCTTCTCCTTCACGTTGGTATTCTAGGTGAGACTCGTACAAAATATTTATAACCCCATAAACTCGTGTGCAATTTGCAACAGCTAAATCTGCTATGGTCCTACCTCCGACAAACATGGAACATGTTGACATCACAAGGACAACAAGTTCCCGGTCATGCCAACTGACGTTGTGTCCTTGGGCAAGGCACTTCACCCTACTTGCCTCGGGGGAATGTCCCTGTACTTACTGTAAAATGACTGTCTGCTAAATGACTAAGTGTAATGTAAATAAATGTAAGTGGTCATTGTCCAAGCCTGGCATGACCTGGAATCGAACTGACAACCTTCGGATTACTAGCCCGATTACTAGCCCGATTTATGAATATGAAATTTACCCATCAGAATCAGTAGTTGGATAAAATAAATACAATCCGAATCAACATCTGGATTGATAAAATAAAAAATTATATCAAAGCTATTAATTGTTATAACATGACCTGTTATGTTATGAATATGACGAACCAAAGCAGACCAAAAGGAATTAGTATAAATACAATTGCAAAACAAATGAATGATAGTTTCATCCTCAGTAACACAAAAAACACATTTGGGATCAATATTCAGTTTAAATCTCTTATTCAAAAGGTGTGTCACTGGATATATCTTGTGTACAATTTTAAAGGACACTTCTTTAACTTTGTTGGTAATGCAAAATTTGTTAGAAATCTTCCAAACTTTCGTCCAGTCTATATCTTCAAAAACAGAAGCCCAATAAAATCTTGAATTCGGAAGGGATGATGCACACACTAAATTCCGAATATATTTATTACAACACCTTTCTTTCATGATATTAACCCTCGTGCTGCCTTCGGGTCACATGACCCAAAGGTTCATAACGAACCATCGTTGTGTTTACCCAATACAAAAACAAATAAAAATAATTTTCTTTTAACCTTTGCAATGTGGGGGGTCTGAGACAGCCCAACGGTTAAAAGAAAATGCTTCACTTTGTTTTTGTATGAGGTAAATTTGTTGCAATACGACGGTGGGTCACAATGACTGATGGGTCAGAATGACCCGAAGATAACGGTTAACGGTTAAAAGGAATTTCAGACCACCGATTGTTTTAAATATACATTTTGGGAAGATGTGCCATATGCTGTTTTGATTCTTAAGGTATCTAATAATCCACATTATCTTAAAAGTATTATTTAGCGTATTCATATCTAAGGCTGTCGGTCCTAAGTGTCCGGCGTGTTTTCAACAAAGCCTCAACAGTAAAGGGCCGCCGGTGACGTGAGCTCATGTGGGGCGGGGCGGGTGCCTGATTCGATTCATTCGATTCGATGCATAATAGCTAATAGAGCTACATTAGGCAACACAATCGCATGCATTTGCCACCTGAGGCTCAGTGGATTGAGAGAAAGACAGAGAGAATCTTTTGCAACTAAGCTCTCTCATTCATGCTAATAAAGCATTGTTGAATTGAACTTAGTGGAAGAGAGACCGAGAGGAGTGGGGAGAGAAAAAGAGATCAATGAATAGTTACCAGTCTGGTAGACTATAAATCTGCCTTTCCCTTCAGAGAAACTGGCTGATACCATAACATCTCATCTGATGGGGTTTAGTTATTCATGTTTGTGTGTTAATGTAGTGTGTGTGTCTTAGGGTGTGTACGTGTTTAAGGGTGTGTTTGTGTGTTTTAGGGTGTGTGTGTGTTTTAGGATTTGTGTTTGTGTGTTTTAGGGTGTGTGTTTTAGGGTGTGTGTGTGAGAGGGCCGTGACAGGGGCAGATGACAGGTACTAGTTGAGAAGCTGACAGTCGCAGACAGGTAGAGGGGTGTGTGTGTGTGTGCGCACACACGTGTTTATGTATGTGTGTATGTACATGTGTGTGTACATGTGTGTGTCCTCAGAACCAGAAGCACAGCAGCCTCATTGTATGAATTCCTTTATTGCATCCAGAAAGTCATGAACAGCATATCAAAACACAAGGCTTCTATAAGGCATCTGGTGCTCCAATTCAACATGCACCCCCTCCTCAAACACCCCCAGCTTCTGGTGTGAGGCTACGAACACATCAGCTCCTTCTCACAAGCGGAACACACACACGCACGCACACACACACACTCACTGGTTAATACAGAGGCTCATGCTTGTCTCATGGTTGGAGCTCGATCCTGGCTAAACGTCCCCCTCCTGTGAGGACAGGCGGCCACGTCTCAATCCTCCCTCCCCTCCACTCCTTCCCTCTCTCCCTCCTGTTTAAGGCTGTTATCAACCCCTCACATCAGATATCCATCCTAGGAAGAAGGGGGGAGGGATGGAGGGAGGGGGGGAGGTAGTGGGGAGGGAGGGAATGAGGGAGGGGGGGAGGGAGGGGGGAGGTAGGGTATTGAGAGCAGGAGAGGAAGAAGGCCGTCTGACTGGCAGTCAGGAACAGGATTGTAGCATGTAATATGTTGCATGTACCACATAATGTGTCACCTATAACATGTAGCATATTACATGTAGCGTCTAGCGCAACATGTAGTATGTAGCATGTAGTATGTAGCGTGTAGCGTGCGGTGGCAGGGTCCAGTGCCAGCACGGACCCTGTGGATCAGGTCCACATCTACACCGTCCTCCTGGCGGTCAGCACCCTGACGATGGAGCCCACACCTCCCACTGCGAGAGCCTGCACACACACACACACGCACACACACACAGTAAAAATGGGTCAATGTATAAAGTTTGAGTTTGTGTGCCCCAGTGTGTGTGTATGTAGGGAGTCAGGTGGCTGAGCGGTTAGGGAATAGGGCTAGTAATCAGAAGGTTGCTGGTTCGATCCCCGGCTCTGCTAAATGACGTTGTGTCCTTGGGCAAGGCACTTCACCCTATTTGCCTCAGGGGGAATGTCCCTGTACTTACTGTAAGTCGCTCTGGATAAGAACGTCTGCTAAATGACTAAATGTAAATGTATGTACCTTCTCGTGCCACTGCAGCAGCACAGCGCTGCTGTTGTCGGAGGGCTTCTGGAAGCCTGTGTAGATGTATTTCATGAGCAGGTCCACGCCACAGCTGTCCAGACTCTGAACACCCTTCTCTATGTCACTGCTCTTAAAGCTGCTCAGCACCCTCAGCACCAGCGCCTCTGCCCGGTCCTGGGGGAGGAGAGGAGGTCCCAAACAGTGTTTTATCATTTCAAGTCAATAAAATATAGAATATCTATCCTGCTTTGGGTTCTACTGATCTCTACTGCTTGGTCTACTGGTCTGGTTCTACTGTGTTCTGCTGTAGGTTCCTGGTTACCTTGACGTTCTGGTTTTTGGTGTTGATGGGAGGATTCTTCAGCACTGCCTGTAGAGCTGCTACAAGGTTCCCTGTGCATCGGCCGTCAAGGACAACACACACACTTTGCTACGTGAAACCGCTAATGGACGGCTATGATTGACGTCAGTACACACCGCCTCTATCGCACTTTCTGCTACACTTCTACACTAATACCCTCAGTGTCGCGCTTTACTGATACTTTAAAACGGTTAGTGCCAATTCGAACACATGCGAATAGCAAGGCTGCAGTAAAACACAATGACAGAAGACCACGCACTCCGCGGAACGACGGTGATTGATCCGCAACACAATAACAAAACCTGCCGACGTTCTCTATCTCTTACACACAGAGTATGTAATGTAATAGTACATATAAAGATAACGTAAAGGATATTGTCTGATGAGCGAATCCACCTCGGCCTCATCCGGGCCGGCCTGGCTGTCTGCGCCGTCCTCATCGTCCACAAACTTGTTCTCGTCGTACTCATCAACGTCGACCTTCCGGAAGCGGTCCGACATGGTATTCTTAGACATTTTAACAAATATAATTTTCTAATGATTCACACTATAATTATGATGCCGCTTTCCCTCAAGCTTTTACAGTAATGAGACGCGCCTCTCTTCCTGTCTCCGCATCGACTGTGATTCACTTCCGCATAGCTGCCCCCTGGTGGCAGAACCTTAGTACGGCAGTGATAAATGCCGTTGTATAGACAGGAGATTGCTAATAGAAAACCTTTGACACTTTTAACATTTGAAACGCGTAACCACTCATTCCAAAGCAACCGGTAGACGTCGGTGCGTTTAGTAGACAACGTTTACTTTTCGGAATGAGATCAGTACCCGTATTCCAACAGCAGATGGCGCTGAGCTTAAAAAGGGTCGCTTTCTCGTTCCAGACCTTCACGTCTCTCCTGGAGACGGACCAGGAAGTTGCTGCGTGATCTCACTACAATCACTCATGTGGAAACACCAGATAAGTAGACTACCTTATAGCAGACGCAAAATTCAACACTGATTGCTCTACAACACTAATTACATACATTACCCACGGCTAAACCTTTGGTGTGAAAGCAGTAGGTTACTGAATTAACTGTAGTCCTGCAGTACTTTGCAGTTTTTTTTGCGTACATTTACAATTTACATGAGATTGTGAACATAACTCCATAAGCAATACAAATTGGGTACAAATGCAGCACAATCAAATAACAAACACCCACAAAAAAAGAAGAAAAAAAAGTTAAATCAAAAAAACAAATTCTGAGCCCCTCTTCTTTACGGCAGCTGATTTTATTTGTTTAAAATCCCTAAAACGTTTCCCTTACATTCTCAATGGTAGTGCTAAACCACTACGGATGTAATATTCTGATGGCCTCTGGTAGTTTTTTGGCGCTGTTCCGATTTTACCATAGACTCCATCCACACAGGGTTCCCAGGAGGCAAAGGTTCTCTCATAATGTTGTGTAGTTAGTAATGTGCACATAATCTTGTGTAAATAATAGTGGTGTAAATAGTGATGTGAAATAATAGTAATAGTGCCTCTGACAGAGAAGACTATTGAGAGGATGGTAAGAGACATTCTGCAAAGACAGCAGCAGCAGCAACAAACAATGTGCAGGTTCTGCCACCTTGCCTTAAAACAAGGCCCTGATAGCCCTGACATCCACATAGAATTCCCAGGAGTGGCAGGCAAGTATGTATACTAGTTGAGCTGTGTAAAGGTGACCTCAACACCTCCCTCCCCCATGATTGTACTCTCACATCCCCCACTCTACTCCAGAGCAGGGCTCCCATTGGTTCTTATACCAAAATGTCACATGTTGCACCCATGTGCTCCTCGTTAGTATAGTGGTGAGTATCCCCGCCTGTCACGCGGGAGACCGGGGTTCAATTCCCCGACGGGGAGAGTACATTATTTTTTTTTTAAATTATTATTGTGAAAGGCAATATTTAACACAGTTAATACTTTATTACAGTCGTAGATCATTTATTTTCAATTTAATTGACTTTATTTGCATAAATGACTACATGTCTGTGATCCATGCAGTCAAAACACACACACACAGATGCAAATACACTCACAATCTGAACTGCAAAATTGCTTTGTGTGACTACATATACAACACTATTTGACCTACATTTACTGTTATTCTGTAGGTCACACTTTATGGGAAAAGTTAAGACTAACTACATTCAGCTCCCGCGCGAAAGACTGGGGTTCAATTCCCCAACGGGGAAAATGCATATATATCTTTTCCATTGTAGTCTACTGGTAGTACTAAAAAAGTACTACCAGTTTTCTATATTTCAGGGTACAATTTGTAGAAATTAATACTTGTACCTATTTATGTGCAAATCTAAAAGTGGTACGTTCCCGCCAGGGGGTTGTTAACAGTTTTGTAATTTAATCTAGATTACCGGTAGATGTACATCAGCATAACTTTCCCTTGGGGAAATCCAGCAGTGACAATCGACATAAAAAAGCAAGATTGTCTTATAAATGAGTATAATAAAATAAAAGCGATATCCTTAACCTTAAATCGCAATGTATATTTAAATTACGTTTTAAGACTTTATGCCAGTACAAAAAAAAAAAGTATGTACTCTCCCCGTCGGGGAATTGAACCCCGGTCTCCCGCGTGACAGGCGGGGATACTCACCACTATACTAACGAGGAGCACATGGGTGCAACATGGGACGTGATCACCACACAATAATAATTTTCTTCTTATTAACAGCTTCAAAGCCAAGAGAATGTTCACCTGTGAGGAAAACTGAAAGAAACCAGCAAAGCAGAGTTAAAACATACAGCCTCCCCGTCGGGGAATTGAACCCCGGTCTCCCGCGTGACAGGCGGGGATACTCACCACTATACTAACGAGGATTGCATGGATGCCACATGTGACGTGATGAGACACAATAATAATTTCTTCCTATTAATAGCTTCAAAGCCGAGAGCGTGTTCACCTCTAAGGAGAACTGAAAGAACACCAGCAAAGCTAACCTTGCAGAGTAAAAACACAGCCTCCCCGTCGGGGAATTGAACCCCGGTCTCCCGCGTGACAGGCGGGGATACTCACCACTATACTAACGAGGATTGCATGTGAAATGCTCAAAAATGTACTCTTACAAACATTTCATGGATGACTCAAGTGTACGGTGGCCAACGTATGCAAACGCCCTGCAACTTAATAAAAAGCAGGCAAGTAGACAAAACACAATCAAATTAAGAAACATCTTCATTAATTTGACAACACATACACAGCATTCAGCAAACGTGCTGCAAATATAGAAATGCAAAAAGGAAATCAAATCTAATCAAATGTATTTGTATAGCCCTTTTTACACGCAAGCACGTCACAGAGGGCTTCACATATTCCCATAGAACTGCCCCTCAACCAACCTAAACCCTCAAGGAAGACAAGGAAAAACTCCCAGATGCAGATGGAAAGCATGCAAACCCCGAAAACTAATGCAGACAGAAAAACGCTGCATCCAGATTACACAACGGTAGTGCTCCAGGCCTCTAGGGGGAGCACTAAGTGGAACATCTTGATTTTAGACCCCACAAAGCGAGAGAGAGAGCAGATGAGAGGTTTGTTTTGGAAACGCTCTTTTAAAATACTGTAAAACAGGAGGGCTAAATGTAAAAAGAATACTAACCTTTTTATGTCTCCTTTTTGCACGTCGGCCACCGTACATATGTGACGTGATGAGACAATAATAATTTCTTCTTATTAACAGCTTCAAAGCTGAGAGCGTGTTCACCTCTGAGGAAAACTGATAGAAAAAAAACAGCAAACTTTTAACTTGCAGTTAAAAAAACACAGCCTCCCCGTCGGGGAATTGAACCCCGGTCTCCCGCGTGACAGGCGGGGATACTCACCACTATACTAACGAGGATTGCATGTGTTATGATTTACTGCTTTTTTTTTCGAACTCGTCACACGCCCATCTTCAATGATAGCTACACGCAGCGCAGTATGAAAACCAGTTACCTGACAGGTTACACACACCTGTCTGCGGAATCTCTCGTTGCAAACATATTTAAACTCTTACCTTGATTGTTGCTCCAAAACTGGAGGAGAAGCATGTTGTGGGGATCATAACCGATCTGAAAACCTTTACAATGCTACATAAACAACAATGTCACTACAACAATACCTATAGTAAAACTTACATATGAACTGCTATGAAACTACGCAATAAATGAAGGTTACATTAATATTAGTGCATTATTAGTCAGTTTAATGCGTTATTAACAGGGTTAACGCAAACCCATTTTAACAGCGTAAATTTTTTGATGGCGCGATTAACGTTCTTTTTGGCCGCACCAAACAGTCACAAAGCAGTCCAGCACTTAAAAGTATATGCCTCCCCGTCGGGGAATTGAACCCCGGTCTCCCGCGTGACAGGCGGGGATACTCACCACTATACTAACGAGGAGCACATGGGTGCAACATGGGACGTGAGGATTGCATGCTTTTTTCAATAATATTCAACACAGTAGTATGATTAAGGTACGAGGCTAAAAGACATTCATGCCTGTAAAACAGATTCAATGTCTCGCTGTGCAAAACTTTTACAACCTTGCAACATATCTGACCATGTGAGGATACAGCACAACCGGAAACCAGCAAAGCTAACATTGCAGAGTTAAAAACATACAGCCTCCCCGTCGGGGAATTGAACCCCGGTCTCCCGCGTGACAGGCGGGGATACTCACCACTATACTAACGAGGATTGCATGGATGCCACAAGTGATGTGATGAGACACAATAATAATTTCTTCATATTAACAGTTTCAAAACCGAGAGCGTGTTCACCTGTGAGGAAAACTGAAAGAAAACCTGCAAAGCTAACCTTGCAGAGTTAAAAACACACAGCCTCCCCGTCGGGGAATTGAACCCCGGTCTCCCGCGTGACAGGCGGGGATACTCACCACTATACTAACGAGGATTGCATACTTAGAACCTTACAGTATTTTTTACGTACATGTTCAGCACTATTATGTCAACAGTTAGTGTGGTCAAAGTACTAGGCTAACAGCCTTTTACGCATGTTAAACACCTTCAATGTCTCACTGTGCAACACTTCTACAACCTTGGTACATTACTGACCATGTGAGGATACAGCACAACAGGAAACAGGTATCTCTTGTCTCTAGGCAAGCTGTTGCCTTCTCAGAATCAGGATCTGTGGCAGAAAACTGAATTTGGAATCAGACTGGGCCTGCTTGAAGGTACTGGAAAGTAGGACTCCTGTCCTTTCTCAAGACATGTTATTCCTACAGTAATATGACTTAGTAACAGTGTAATAATATGACTTAGTAACAGTGTAATAATATGACTTCGAAAATTCCGTCAGACCAACGCAAATGTGCTTCAAGGTCAAACGAAAATAGCAAATCAAATAAAAGTTAAACTACAATTCTAAATATCGCAAGAATGCGATTTATATGATGGCTTATATTCAATACAACAACCAGAAAAAAAATAAAGTATACTGCGGTTGTAACGGTATAGCCAAATCTCTCCCGGTAGACACATTTCTACCGTTGCACTGTATATACCGTCATACCGCCCAGCCTTAGTATAGTAATATGACTTAGTAACAGTGTAGTAGTAATATGACTTAGTAACAGTGTAGTAGCTATATAAAAATTTAACACTGTGTCATAAAGGTGTAGTAGATCACAAACCAAACATTCATTTCTCGTAGTTGTTTCCTGGGTTTAAAAAGGTTAGCAGCCTCCCCGTCGGGGAATTGAACCCCGGTCTCCCGCGTGACAGGCGGGGATACTCACCACTATACTAACGAGGATTGCATGTGAAATGTTCAAAAATGTACTCTTACAAACATTACTTTAGGTTTTAATATCACAGAGGGGGTTGTGGGTGTATATTTAAAAATATACACCCACAACAGTTTTAAATTGTATTTTTCTGGCTAGACATTCTAATCTAGTAGCTGACTGTTGTGAAGGATGGGTATGCTTCAAGTCTGTGTGATCTAAAACTAGAAAAAAGTCATTCATAACATCTTACAATGTATTACTTGAGACAGAGGACTTAACTTATGACTTCAGACATTCATCTGACACAGTAAATGTTTTTGTACTAGAAATACAGGAGCCAGGTCAATTTTACTCATTGGCTGTTTTAGGTAAACAGCGACCCCTTGTGGTTCTAGTGTCAAGGGACACTAGGGTTATGTTGTGCCTTGAAAAAATAAAAGCTGAAAAAAGACTGTATGCAATCCTCGTTAGTATAGTGGTGAGTATCCCCGCCTGTCACGCGGGAGACCGGGGTTCAATTCCCCGACGGGGAGGCATTTACCTTTTAAACCCTTCTGAGTTGTCTTTTCTGGTTTCCGGTTTTGCTGTGTCCTCACATGGTCAGATACAGTATTGCACAGCGAGACATCGAAGCTGTTTAACATGCGTGAATGTCTGTTAGCCTCGTATGTTAACCATACTACTGTGTTGACATAATAATGCTGAACATGTAGGTATGTATACTTTTTTTTGTGTACAAGTATATTTATTTGAATATACAGTCTTGGCCAAAGGTACTGACAGTGACATACATTTTGTGTTTGCAAAGTTTGCTGCTTCAGTTGTTGTGGTGTTGATTCACATTGTTACTGAATTATGTTGCAAAGTGATCAGATGGTTCTTAAATAAAAGCTTAATTGGACCCCAAAAAAATACTATAGTTCTGGCCAGGTGAAATCACTCTTTCATTCTGATTGGATTTTAAGAGCAGACTGATTGCTGTAAAAGAAGGGACTATATGAATATATTGAACATTTTCGCCACAAAAAATTATGGAAACCTATGAAATGTGCATTATTGTTCTCCAGTATTCCATAGAAACGTGAAAACATGTTCCTCAAATACTGAACCAGCAAACTTTGCAAAACACAATGTGTCACTGCCAAAACTTATGGCCACGAATGTACAATTTAAGTTAGGGATATGGCTTTTATTTAATTTTACTTATATATCAGATAATCGTCATCAGGTCTACATGCACACGGAAAGCCTTGGTCTGTGTACGGACAATAAGGCTAAAAAGTGTCAAATGGCTTTGTGTTCTTGAACCAGGGCGATATGGTAACATTGCGTACAAATCTGTTTTCTCACATAGTTTCAGCCGTAATAATGTCTTGTATCGTGTCACGCACGGACTGTTCTGTCCACAGTAACTGCCACACCGGGGTCACCGGTGAAGTGAAGTCAGGCATGTGCTATTAAACTACCAACTCTGTTCAAACCTAAACTGTAAAAAGTTTTAAACACATTTTCACAAAAAAGATACAAACGTAACAAAACTGTTGGACATAGACTCGTGACCCACTACATACACACGCACTCATGCCCAACACATGGTACCGCGTGGCTACCGCGTGGCATCTCTGCGAAGCCTTTGGCTTGTGTTAGCTACAGTTAACCAAGTGCGAACAACATGACTAACTGACATGAATTATACCCTTACATATTATAGTTAATTTGACATTATTAAAAGCAAATTATATTAAGTTATCAAAAGCAACAGCTTCAGAAAGGCATATTTGCTAATCGGGCCTTAAAACACATCCACGAGCTAGCTAATCCTCATGGTTGCTTTTAGGCTTTTGTATTGAGCGGAAACCAGTTAGCTAGCCAGTTTAAGAAGTTTTTTTTATATCTCTGAAAACGAATACATTCACAAATACGCATAGCTAACAACTTTAAGCATTTGAAAGACGTTTACCTTAATTCAGGTTACTAAAGGTATTAGCATTTCAAGGTATCTTCATCCTCAACCTCATCTTCTGCGTTGAAGTGGCGGTTGCTTTTTAATTGTGTTAAAATGGATGGATACTGGTAGGTCTGCAGGTCTCAATAAGCGACATGAAGCACAACCAATTAACTGCTTACCTGCGGTCTGGCTCTTCCAATCAACAGTTACCTACCAGTTCTATTACGGGCATGGACACGATACAACAAAGTTATTTAGATTAGATGATCGCTCCCAATCAGACCAAGGTATTAAACCTGCACTGTTATTGGGCGGTAGGCATATATGTCAATGTTTGGTCGTGAGGTGGCGCTCACCTACAATTAATTATCCACGATACTATTCATTTTCGAGGCTGCATGTGTCCATCTCATCAGATGTTGAGAAATTCCTCACAGGCTACACACGCGCAAATTCAGCATAGGCTGTGCAGCTGCTAGGCCTATACATTGAATTATTACGAAATAACGGATTATCATGCATGAGGAGGGAAATTCAGGGTTAAGAAATGTTTTGACTGAAATAAGGGATAGACGACTCGGCTCCTCTAACCCTTAACAGGGTGTGTTGATATGGTCCGTTTCCTCTGGAGGTTTATTGCGGATGATGAAGATGATGATGCGTCAGGACATGGGCTAGATAATGATTTGTGTATATAAACACAAATTAAGCCTAAGTAAAGCAGAACTGTCAAATTGATGCCTTTAAAACTCCCCATGGCGAAATATTTGTCGATAAATGGCTTAGGCTTAGCCTAGACAACAAGAGAGTCAGACGAGTCATAAAGACTGACATGAGAAAGCTGTATTAGAATTGACTGAAGTAGCCTAGGCTAAATAGGCTAAATAGCTTACTGATAACAGATCAATTAAACTAGGAAGGCTATTACTGTAGGTAATAGGCCTATAGGTATATTTACTATATATAGGCATATCCGTCCACTGGTAACAGATTTCATTGTAGTTATTTAGCCTATAGGGATAACAACCATATAAACTAACAAGAATGACAGTTTAGTTAGGTTCTGAGTTAGTCCTGAAATTACGTCTGCTGCTGCTTCAACTCTAGGCTTGTCTACAACTAGGCTATAGGCAGATTTTCATGAGATCTCGGCTTTTTCCCTAAAAATTATGCCGATTATTAGGCTAGTGAACTCCATACTTGCCGCAAGTCTACAATTTACTTATAAGACTATATCTTTAGAGACGTTGTGATTTTCTATTAATTCTAGCAGTTATTGGCGCTGTGACAAAATACTAAACATTTCAGTAAGTTTCCAGTAGACATCATGAGTGAATGCAGAAGAATTTTCTAAACAAGTGTTGCGCAAATGGTTCCCATGTGCGTAACACTTTTTTCCCTTTCACTCAGCCTACAGGCTATATAAACGGGAGAAGGCGCTGAACAGTTCAGATTCATCTGGACAGAGAACGGGACAGCGACCTGACGCCCAACGAGACACAACTTAAAAGCCTAATTTCGGGAATGAAAAAAGTCGCGTGCATAATTTTGCTCTTCAATTTAGGGTTATATTTCTGTGAAGGAGGTGTGTATATTCACTTACCGCATCATGCGATTTCCTTTTAATAGCCTACAGCTCAAACTCACCGTGATATCCTAGAGATACCTAACTCTATATTGGAACTTTATCGCTCCAATTGATCTCATCTCGGAGTTTTTTGAAACCCTAAATGATCGCTTTGATCGGCAAAGTCTTTCTGAATGAGACTCCTCTGTGGTAAACAGCTGGATTCTAAATGACACCTGTGTTCCAAACCGTTCGGTTGTCTTGAATCGTTCGATACTGAAACGATTTCATTCAGGGTGGTAGAGTAGCCAAATGTAGATTACATGTATTGAATTGTTCTTAAAAATCTAACCTCTCCTGACCTGTGCGATGCAGCGGACCCGTGCTGCGCCCAGCCATGCCAGAACAGAGGCTTCTGCACCTCGCGAGGATTCACCGACTACGAATGCGACTGCACGAGAACCGGCTACTACGGACGCAACTGCTCATCGCGTAAGTCCACCAATCAAACATCCGTCTTTACCCGAAAACTGTCTAAACCCTATTCAGGTATAGCTCAGTGGTAGTCATTGACTGTAGACAAAGGTTCAAATCCCCCCTGTGCCTCGGTATAGATAAAACGATCTGCTAAGTGAGAGTGTCATTATGAGCCCAGCCTTAGTGAATGTCCTGTGCTGGTCTCTACAGCTGTAGAGAATTTCCTGTGCTGGTCTCTCCAGCTGTAGTGAATGTCCTGTGCTGGTCTCTACAGTTGTAGTGAATGTCCTGTGCTGGTCTCTCCAGCTGTAGTGAATGTCCTGTGCTGGTCTCTCCAGCTGTAGTGAATGTCCTGTGCTGGTCTCTCCAGCTGTAGTGAATGTCCTGTGCTGGTCTCTCCAGCTGTAGTGAATGTCCTGTGCTGGTCTCTCCAGCTGTAGTGAATGTCCTGTGCTGGTCTCTCCAGCTGTAGTGAATGTCCTGTGCTGGTCTCTCCAGCTGTAGTGAATGTCCTGTGCTGGTCTCTCCAGCTGTAGTGAATGTCCTGTGCTGGTCTCCCCAGCTGTAGTGAATGTCCTGTGCTGGTCTCTCCAGCTGTAGTGAATGTCCTGTCTCTGGTGTGTCTCCCCAGCTGTAGTGAATGTCCTGTCTCTGGTGTGTCTCCCCAGCTGTAGTGAATGTCCTGTCTCTGGTGTGTCTCCCCAGCTGAGCTGCTGACCTGGCTGAGGACCCTTCTGAAGCCCAGTCCCAACACCATGCACCACATCCTCACTCACTACAAGCCTGTCTGGGACTTCATCAACAGGGCCTCCTTCATCCGCAACGCCATCATGAGCTACGTCCTGACCTGTGAGTATCTGGAGGTGGCTTCCTCCTGAACACTGCTCCATCACCTGCTCCGTCAGCACCACCCATGTCTGCTGCTGACTCATGCTGCTGCTCATCCTCAAGACTGGTACTGACTGTCCTTTCCTCCTCCAGCTCGCTCTCACCTGGTGGACAGCCCCCCCACCTATAATGCAGACTATGGTTACTTGAGTTGGGAGTCGTACTCTAACCTGAGCTACTACACCCGCACCCTGCCTCCTGTGCCTCACGACTGCCCCACACCCATGGGCACTGCAGGTGAGCCCCCTCCACACCTTCATCACTCCTCTATCCCTCCAGCAATCTATCCATCATTCCTTCTACCATGAAACTAAATCTGATTGAACGGTTCTGTTTTGTTCTCATGTTTTGAGCTCTGAGAGTTCTCCCAAGCCTGACTAGCGACAGAAGCATTTCAGCTCCAGGAAACACTGTCACCTTTTATTACCACATATTTATGCGTCAAAGGAACAGCTTTTCGGTGCCGTAACTAAACCAGTTCTTATAACAGCTAGTTGTTGTTGTGACTGAGTCAAAGGCCCCTAGTTACGACCCCGGCAACACCGCTGAGCGAACGCGACACCCCTCCTGACCTCGGCAGGAATGTTTCCACTCTTCTCACCCTGGTTCTCGGTTCCCACAGGGAGGAAGGTTCTCCCGGAGGCTAAAGATGTGGTGGAACGTGTTCTTCTCAGGAGGAAGTTCACTCCAGACCCTCAGGGCTCCAACCTCATGTTCGCGTTCTTCGCCCAACATTTCACTCATCAGTTCTTCAAGACGGACTTCAAGAAGGGGCCGGGCTTTACCAAGGCTGGGGGCCACGGGGTGAGGCCCTCCGCCACACACACACACACTTCTGTGTTTGTTCATTTACTTTTTTGTTTGTTGTGCATTTGTTTATATTATAACTTGTGCGTGTGTGTGTGTTTTAGGTGGACCTGCATCACATCTATGGAGACACTCTGGAGAGACAGCACAAACTCAGACTGTTAAAGGACGGGAAACTGAAATACCAGGTGAGCTGCTACACACACATGCACGCACACACACACACACACACACACGCACCACACACTCACACACACGTGTCATACATACACATGCACACAAACCTCTGACCCATGTGTGTGTGTGTGTGTCCAGGTGCTGAAGGGAGAGGTGTACCCCCCCACAGTGAGAGATGTGGGCGTGTACATGCAGTACCCCCCCCACGTGCCAGAAGAGCACCAATTCGCTGTCGGCCACGAGGTGTTTGGATTGGTTCCTGGCCTGATGATGTACGCCACGCTGTGGCTGAGGGAACACAACCGTGTGTGTGACATCATGAGGGCGGAGCATTCAGACTGGGATGACGAGAGGCTCTTCCAGACCTCCAGACTCATCCTGACTGGTCAGTCGCTGCTCCGCGTGTGAAGCCCATAGGTCGTGATGTGTGTTGCCGACGGCAACGGGGAGAACCGTGATTGGCTGTTGACTCGTCTCGGTCAGTTTTAACAAGAATGTTCTTTACCTCTCCTCCCCTCCCCAATTCTCTTCTCTCCTCCCCTCTCTTCCCCTCCCCCTCCCTCTCTCCTCCCCTCTCTTCCCCTCCCCCCCCCCCTCTCTCCTCCCCTCTCTTCCCCTCCCCCCCCCCTCTCTCCTCCCCTCTCTCCTCCCCCCCCTCCAGGCCAGACCATTAAGATCGTGATAGAGGACTACGTCCAGCAGCTAAGTGGGTATAACTTCCAGCTGAGGTTTGACCCAGAGCTGCTGTTCACCCAGAGGTTCCAGTACCAGAACCGGATCTCTGCAGAGTTCAACACCCTGTACCACTGGCACCCTCTGATGCCTGTGGACTTCAGGATCCAGGAGCAGACCTACTCATACCAGCAGTTTGTGTTCAACACCACCCTGGTGCCCCTGCACGGCATCAGCGGCCTGGTGGAGGCCTTCACCAACCAGGTGGCAGGACGGGTACGCACAGGGGCATGATGGGAAGTGTAGTCCTGGGGGAGGATGTGTAGTGTAGTCCTGGGTATTGAGGATGATGATTGGTTTATCAATCTGGGTTTGATGCTAACGGGGGATTGTGATTGGCTCCCAGGTGTCGGGAGGGCGTAACGTTCCTCCCAGCATGGTGGGCGTGGCCAGCAAGGCTCTGGAGCACGGCAGAGAGATGAGGTACCAGTCCCTCAACGCCTACAGGAGGCGCTTCAACATGCGGCCATACTCCTCCTTCACTGACCTCACCGGTAAGACGCACAGGATCATTACTACACCTGTTATTATTATTATCACTTAACATTAACCTAAGACACACACACCATTGTTAACCTGACCGTGACACGACAGAAGATCAGTAGCATGCTAGACATCCCGCTAGCTGGCAGATATAACCCATATCTGAGTAACTACGGAGAGGATGGAGAGGAAAGGGAGGGAGAGAGGGGCTCTCAGTAATTCTTTAATTAGAGTGTTCACCTGTAATCGTAAATCCAATATGGATCAATGGATAGACACAATACGCATACACACAGTTTATCTGACGACAAAATGTCTGGACAAAAACTTTGAACTGTGTGTTTGCGTGTGTGTTCTTGTATTCTGACTCACAGCTGGTGGGGGAACCACAATACTTGTATGGACACGTATGTGTGTGTGTTCTGGTATTCTGACTCACAGCTGGTGGGGGAACCACAATACTTGTATGGACACGTGTGTGTTTATGTGTGTGTGTGTTTTCCAGAGGAGATGTAAATGTATAACCCTGCATTTTCACTCCTAACCTTTCCTTGCGGTTGCCGTAGGTGACAGCGAGCTGGCGTCCGAGCTGGAGAATCTCTATGGCGACGTGGAGGGGGTGGAGCTCTACCCCGGCCTGCTGGTGGAGAGGCCACGCCCCGGGGCGGTGTTTGGGGAGACCATCGTGGAGATGGGCGCCCCCTTCTCCCTGAAAGGCCTCATGGGTAATCCCATCTGCTCGCCTGAGTACTGGAAGCCCAGCACCTTCGGCGGCCATGTTGGCTTCTCCCTAGTGAACTCGGCCTCCCTGGAGAAGCTGGTGTGTGGGAACATCAGGGGTCCTTGCCCACGGGTGTCCTTCCGGGTGCCTGAGAGGCCGGGGCAGGCTGAGGCATCCCTCCTGGACGCCGGCAGGACCCAGGGGGTCAGCATCACCCCGACGCTGGCCATGAAAGATCCCAGCTCAGAACTGTGACCAGGCAGGAAGTAGTTACACACAGGTTGTGTCTGTAACCAAGGAGATTCAACTGATGATAAGTGGCATTAATTGGTCATAACTGAACAGAGATAGCTAACTTAAACAAGCAAATAACAACTGATCAGTGTTTCTAATTTAGTTTTAATTGATTATTTAATGTATTTATTGTGATGGTTTATTAGTTGTTTTGTAATAGTTATCCAGCTATTTTTCATTGAACTGTTAAAACTTGACTAATGAGAAGAGAGTGAGTGAAAGAGATAGAGACAGAGAGAGTGAGTTAGAGTGAGAGACAGAGAGTGTGTGTGAGAGATACAGAGAGAGAGAGAAAAAGAGAGAGAGATCTCTCTGTTGACGGTGGTCGTCTGACTAAAACCACTACTCTTTCCTGGACCAGTATGGGGTTGGGTGTAGCTCAGTGGTAGAGCAGGCGACTGCAGATCAAGACGGTAGTCGCTTTAGATTAAACCTCTGCCAAACAAACAAGTTAATATTATAATTTCTGACTAAAAGCAGAATCTTGACTCTCAGCGGGTCTGTCTATCTGAAGATGCTTTTATCTTCTAACAAGTGTTACCTGAATGTTGTCATTGTTTTTATTTATGAAGTCCCACCACTGTATAGCTCAACATGGGCCAGGGTGCTCTAAATAGTGTAATGATTGAATCTTTACACTTTAGATGTAGAGCTGGACACTTACATATTGTTTAGCATTTTAGTATTAGACTATTTATTTTTATTTATTTTATTCTTTTTAAAATGAAGATCTGTATATGTTTATTGTATGCACCTTCTTGCCACAGTAAATTCCATGTTTGTGTAAACTTACATGGCAATAAAACCACAGACTCTGGTAGACCTGTATGTTTTTAGACTGGAGGAGGGATGGATGTTATGATAGCTCTCTGCCATCACCTGATCATTTGTATCAATGCATTCTCAGGCAAAGAGCTTTCTGCGTGGAACCATACCTCCAAAGATGAATGTTTACATGATTTAATAAATATTAAATAATCATACTGAAATTGTTTTGATTGATTTATTTGGTGTGGCTGAACCAAAGTGATATTTTACTCTACCCTGCTCTTCTAAGCTCTGCTCTACTTAACATTTAACATTTAGTCATTTAGCAGACGCTCTTATCCAGAGCGACTTACAGTAAGTACAGGGACATTCCCCCCGAGGCAAGTAGGGTGAAGTGCCTTGCCCAAGGACACAACGTCAGTTGGCATGACCGGGAATCGAACTGGCAACCTTCGGATTACCAGCCCGATTCCCTCACCGCTCAGCCACCTGACTCCCCCACTCTACTTGACTCTACTCTATTCTACTGTACTCTATTCTACAATACTATACTGTACTATATATTCTACAATACTGTACTGTACTGTACTCTACAATACTATACTGTAGTCTAGGAGAGGGGAGCTGAGGAGGAGGAGAGGGGAGGTGAGGGGAGGTGAGGGGATGTGAGGGGAGGTGAGGGGATGTGAGGGGAGGTGAGGGGGAGGAGAGGGGGAGGAGAGGGGAGGGGAGGTGAGGGGAGGGGGGAGGAGAGGGGAAGAGAGGGGAGGAGAGGGGAAGAGAGGGGAGGAGAGGGGGAGGAGAGGGGAGGTGAGGGGAGGGGGGAGGTGAGGGGGAGGAGAGGGGAAGAGTGGGGAGGTGAGGTGAGGGGGAGGAGAGGGGAAGAGTGGGGAGGTGAGGTGAGGGGAGGTTTCGGTCTTTCCTGAGTCAACAGCCTGGTGCCAGGCAGAGATGTGGGAACACACTCTGATGACGCCTGCTAGGCGTGTGTGAGTTTATGTGTGTGTGTGGGTGGGCGGAAAGGGTGTGTGTGTATGTGTGAGTGGGTGATGAGGGTGTGTGTGGGTGGGTGATGAGGGTGTGTGTGTGTGTGGGTGATGAGGGTGTGTGTGTGTGTGGGTGGGTGATGAGGGTGTGTGTGGTGTGTGTGTGGGTGGGTGATGAGGGTGTGTGTGGTCAGAGATGGTAAAAGCACACACATCCCTCACTCAAGTACAGATACTCATGTTTAAAAAGACTGGTAAAAGTTGCAGTTCTGAGTTCGGATTTTTTTCACTCAAGTTAAAGTAAAGAAGTGTAGCCATTACTACTACCTGTGTTAGTGTTCTTTCAAAAAAGGTTGGGGGCGTTTAGGGTGTGAGTGTGGTGGGTGGTAACTTAAGTTGAAGTAAAGAGGTATGGGCTCTGACAAATACTTAAGTAAAAAGTAGCCATTACCTATTTTAGTGGCATGCTCGTAATAGAACTCACATCATATTAATAAAAAAAGACAGTATAGACATGCAGAGCATTCGCCAGGAATTCCTTTTTGACACGAGGATCGTGGGGAGGAAAGGGGGATGCAGTCGTGTGTTTCTGTGCTGCTGTTTCAGCTCCTCTGGGAACGCTGCCCCAACTGTGGAACTGGTATTACAGAGAGAAAAGGAAGATCAACATTCACTGGAATGTGAACTAAAAACACACTCCTATTTAGGAGAGGAGGAGGAGAGAAGAGAGAGGAAGAGAGAGGGAGGAAGAGAGAGGAGTGAGTGTGTATACATGAGGATGTACATATAAGTGTGTGTATATGTGACTGTGTATATGAGTGTGTATATGTGAGTGTGTATATGAGTGTGTGTATATGTGAGTGTGTAAATGAGTGCGTTGACTGTGTTTACGTGAGTGTGGGTGTATGGCTGACGTCTGACTTCCTGTCAGTCCTGACAATACAGGCCTCGTGGCAGTTTTCAGATGCCAGTTTATTACCGTAACATTCCCCCAGGTAACCAGGTACACACCGAGAAACGTGTGTGTGTGTGAGAGAGACAGACGAAGAAAGATAAACACACAAGCATGTTGAAACCAAACACACACACACACAAAATGACCTCAACAGGTGACAGCACAGGTGACAGAGCTAGTCACAGCACGACAGGATGCTGTGACTGAACTCAGTCAGGGAGGGACAGGTAGCTGAAACACCTGTCACACACCTGGGAGGCACCTGGTCAACTAATGTGTGTGTGTGTATCCTTGCATGTATACATGTGTGTGTCTACCTGTGTGTGTGTGTGTGTGTGTGTCTACCTGTGTGTGTGTGTGTCTACCTGTGTGTGTGTCTACCTGTGTGTGTGTGTGTCTACCTGTGTGTGTATCTACCTGTGTGTGTGTGTGTCTACCTGTGTGTGTATCTACCTGTGTGTGTGTGTGTCTACCTGTGTGTGTGTGTCTGTCTACCTGTGTGTGTGTCTACCTGTGTGTATGTCTACCTGTGTGTGTGTGTGTGTCTGTGTGTGTGTCTACCTGTGTGTGTGTGTGTGTGTGTGTGTGTGTGTGTCTGTCTACCTGTGTGTGTGTGTGTGTGTGTCTGTGTGTGTGTGTGTCTACCTGTGTGTGTGTGTCTACCTGTGTGTGTGTCTACCTGTGTGTGTGTGTGTGTGTCTACCTGTGTGTGTGTGTGTATCTACCTGTGTGTGTGTGTGTGTCTACCTGTGTGTGTGTGTGTGTCTACCTGTGTGTGTGTCTACCTGTGTGTGTGTGTGTGTGTCTACCCGTGTGTGTGTGTGTATCTACCTGTGTGTGTGTGTGTGTGTGTCTACCTGTGTGTGTGTGTGTGTGTGTCTACCTGTGTGTGTGTCTACCTGTGTGTGTGGGAAATCAAATGCGTTCTCGCTGACCAAGTCACCATCCGATGCATTCTCGATAAAAGGGGCGGATCAAGAACATTTCTGGTTATTTTTGGTGCTCTTGGTGACTTGTGATCTTTGGAACCATACTTGGGAAATGAAAGATGACGTCAAACGAATCCGCAAGAACTGAAAAAACGTGGATTGAAAAACAGCCAATGATCCTGGTGGTAAAGAGGATCACAATACGTATGATGTTTTTTCCTGTTTGTTTCTGGTTCAAAACAGAGTTAATGATGGAGGAGGAAATAAATAAACCGAAATGTAAGCTAACCGTTCATACAAATGAATACAAATTCATTTCAAGCAGGAACGTCACTTGTTCCAAGATCTGCGTTTATTTCCTCTGTGATGCATTCCTGGACGGTGATGTCACAAAGGAAGATTCCGGTTATACACCCTAGACAAAAGTCTAGAAGATTCTTTGTTGACGTTGTTGAGAAATTCACACACTCCCAGAAAAGCCGTTTAATTCCTTCTGTTCCTGTTCATCATCTCCTGTCCCAAGAGAAACCATGCCAGTCTCGTCAACCTGTGACAGCCTTGTATTAGTGTTATCTGTGTGTGTGTGTGATAATTGCTGCTCCTGACGCAACATCTCTGGCCCAGACAGAAACCTTCCCACCACCCCACCCTGGAGCTCTGCTTTCTAGTAACTGAGATCGCCGTCTCTTACCAGGAACCACAGACACAGAGCTGGGTTAGCCCAGGTACGACAACGGGCTTGAAGAGATCTCAGCCAACCCAGACCAGTTCTTGTGGTTTTAAGTAATCAGGAAATTTGGTCTGGTCTGGTTTAGTGTGGTGTGGTGTGGTTTAGTGTGGTCTGGTCTGGTGTGGTGTGGTTTAGTGTGGTCTGGTCTGGTGTGGTGTGGTTTAGTGTGGTCTGGTGTGGTGTGGTTTAGTGTGGTCTGGTCTGGTGTGGTGTGGTTTAGTGTGGTCTGGTGTGGTCTGAATCAGAATCAGCTTTACTACTCATGTAGGAATGGCAATGAATTTACTGGGGCAGGAAGGTGCATACGATAAACATATAAGAATCTTAAATAGAAAAAGTACAGTTGGTTCTCTCAACAAGGAGCTTGTGCTCTTCCTATGCAGACACACAGAGCATGTTCAGGCAGGTCCTCAGGGCTCCACAATAACGATGGCCTGATGGCCCGATGGCCCGGGGCCAGTAAAAAGTAACGTCGGGACAGTTAAACTAGCAACTCACTGGCCCGATCGGGCCACTGCAAAGCA
Source organism: Osmerus mordax (assembly GCF_038355195.1). Lineage (NCBI taxonomy): Eukaryota > Metazoa > Chordata > Actinopteri > Osmeriformes > Osmeridae > Osmerus > Osmerus mordax. Next base: position 882,576 of record NC_090065.1, read on the forward strand.
TTGATTGAAAAAAAACATGGCATTGTAAAACTGAACATCCTGCATGTTTTGATATCTGCTAAATACATAATTAACTTTGCAGCTTGTGGGGCGCAACGTTGGCCAATCAAGAGATGAGTGATGAGTGGTTGTCAAATTGTAATTCTCTAATCTCCAGGATGTGTTTAATAAATGGTTAAACATGTTAACAGAATAACTTAATTTATATGTCTTTGGTTTTGTTGTAACAATGATAAATTACAACTTTTGGAGGGGGGGGGGGGCCAGGAAAAATGGTCTTGGGGCCAGTAAGTTTCAAACCCACTAAATGTTAATGTTGAGCCCTGCAGTCATCTGCCAGCCTGGAGCGCCCCCTAGTGGCCCAACTCTGACCTGACAGGCAGGGTGGTGAAGGAGGGAGGAGGGTAGGAGGTATGCGGGAGAAGTTAGAGGGGGATGAGAAGAGGAGGGAGGGGTGAAGGAGAGGGGGATGAGAAGAGGAGGGAGGGGTGAAGGAGAGGGGGATGAGAAGAGGAGGGAGGGGTGAAGGAGAGGGGGATGAGAAGAGGAGGGAGGGGTGAAGGAGAGGGGGATGAGAAGAGGAGGGAGGGGTGAAGGAGAGGGGGATGAGAAGAGGAGGGAGGGGTGAAGGAGAGGGGGATGAGGAGGAGGGAGGGGTGAAGGAGAGGGGGATGAGAAGAGGAGGGAGGGGTGAAGGAGAGGGGGATGAGAAGAGGAGGGAGGGGTGAAGGAGAGGGGGATGAGGAGGAGGGAGGGGTGAAGGAGAGGGGGATGAGAAGAGGAGGGAGGGGTGAAGGAGAGGGGGATGAGGAGGAGGGAGGGGTGAAGGAGAGGGGGATGAGAAGAGGAGGGAGGGGTGTAGGAAATAAGGGAGTCTTCTTCTCAAGTTATAAATCAAGCAGACCCCTGGGGCCCCCGTGTTGGAAGCTGGAACATTCCTGGTCTGTGTATGATGCCTGGGCGGACTGGACCATGAGGTCAGAGACAGGGGGGTTTATCATTTCCTGTTTCCACTGTGCAGAGAAGATCTCTCTTCAGTAACACCTCCATTACCAAACATCTCTCTCTCTCTACCTCTCTCTCACCCTCCCCCCTCCTCTCTCTCTCTGTGAAGATGTTGAGGCAGTCATGAAAACAGAGAGTAAGATTTCCTCTAACGACTGCGTGTTTCTACTTGAATCACCAGACTTTCTTCTATTACGCAAGAATAATGGTTTAATAAGTGCTGCTTAAACCGGTTAGGTGGTGAGGAAGGGAGAGACGGAAGGGAGGGAGGAGGAGGGTGAGTGTAGGAGGGGAGGGCGGAGTCAGGAGGGGTAGGGGGAGTGTAGGAGGGGAGGGAGTCAGGAGGGGTAGGAGGGGGAGGGGGAGTGTAGGAGGGGAGGGAGGGGTGGGGGAGTCAGGAGGGGTAGGAGGGGGAGGGGGAGTGTAGGAGGGGAGGGAGGAAAAGGGAGGTAAGGGGCAGAGGAAAAAAAAACACTTAGAAAACATGAAGGTAGAATCTAGAAGATTTTGTGTTAAATGTTAAATAATAAACTCGCACACTTCCAGAGGAGGCCTTGAGACAGACTCATGAGAAATGTCTGGGAGCTAGTTGGCTGACTGCTAATCCTATTATGGATTATGATTGGACGTCACAATATGACGAGTCTAAGAGTAATAATGATGACGATGATGAAGATTAGACCCTCCTGGCCTCCAGTCCTGGCCTCCCTCAGCAGGTCACTTCCCCTCACCAAGCCACCGGACAGACGGACAGACTTGACAGCATAGACCAGAAACAGTCAGACAAACAGACTGTTACAAAGACAGACAGGCTGACCACAAACACAGACCACTAACAGACAGACCAGAAGCAGACGCACCAGGGACAGACTGGTAGCAGACGTTCTCCAGACAAACAACCTCACAGGTAAGATCAGTCTTCTACATCTTCCTTCATGTTGTCTCATGTTCAACTGACCCAGATCAAATCAGCACCTTAATATACACTGTGTTTTGGGCAAATAGTACACACAACCTATACAATCCCATTTGAATGCTTTATTTCCTTACCTACATGCTCTCAGCCCCAAAGTAACCACATCTTAGCCACCATGCATGGTGCAACAATCATAATATCTCAGCTGCATTGAAGAACAGTGGAGAAATGCAGAGATGAAGTGAGTTCTATTTTATTTGGAGTGTAGCTTGTAGCCAGGGCAGGTGTGACAGGTACTTTAGATACTGGGACGTGTTACTAGAAAGCTACTCAGTACCGTCTATACTGCCGTCTGTGCACACACACACTCAGTCAGATTAGGCTGATGTACAGGGCTGAGAGGACAAGACAAAAACACTGACAGAGCGAGCTATAGAGAGAGAGAAAGAGAGCGGGGGGGGGGGTGTAACAGTGAGGATTATAGAGGTTTATATGACTGACGTGGTTAGTTCTGAGACAGGCTTCATCACCAAACACACACTCAGCACACACACACACTTAGCGCACACACTTAGCGCACAAACACACTTAGCGCACACACACACACACACACAAACAAACACAGCACTGACATGATATTGTCAAACACAAACACCCACTACAATCCTAGGAAAGGGCCTGTGCAAGATGCAGTTCCTATGCAGGCATCCATGTAGGTCATGTGACTGTGCTGCAGCATTAGTGTCAGGGTTAGGGAGCAGGGCCAGGTAGTTATTAGTGAATATTAAGGCCAGTTCTCACAACATCCAACAACCTCCAACAAACATTTCTAACATTCTAATGTGGACTGTTGGGTTTAAAATGTTTGGTAAGATAACTTATTTTAAAAATCCCAACAAATACAAACAGAGATTTCACACCAAACGAACCGAACACAGCCACTGTTGACTGGAGGAGCGTCAGTGTGATCAGAATCAGAATCAGAGTCAGAATGGGTTTTTATTCGCCATGAAAGTTTGCACAGACAAGGAATTTACTTTGGCAGGAGAGCCTACCTAGGCAGCCATTTTCGGCGCCAACTAGAAAGTTACAGCATAACATGAGGAGAGAGGAGGAGAGAAAAAGGCAGCACCCAGACAATGCTCCTAGAGGAGTACAGTGTGGGAACAGACAAAAACCTCAGCACATAAGCACAACAACATTTACAAAAACACGTGACTTGCAACAGGGAGTGGGGGGGGGTAGACAAGCAGCATCTGGACCTGCAGCCATGGTAGGTTCTGGACACAGACCCGCCAGCCACCCTGGGGAAACAAGCAGGCGAAGGCGTTGGATGGGGGTGGTGATATCTGTAGTAGGCCTGTATACATGATATCTAGACGACTGTGGAAGATTTGAGAAGATGAATGCCTCGAGACGTTCCTCGAGATACATTAGTACACCACGACACAGGGAGTGGAGTGTTTTGGTCCTGACCTCGTTCCTCGAGGTACATTAGTACACCACGACACAGGGAGTGGAGTGTGTTTTGGTCCTGACCTCGTTTCTGTTCTTGAAGGTCCAAGATGTCCGGCAGTCCCACCCATGAGCAGGAGGCGTCTGGAGTGAAGACAGGTATGTGTGTGCCAGGCCTGGGAGTCAGGTGGCTGAGCGGTTAGGGAATCGGGCTAGTAATCACAAGTTTGCCAGTTCGATTCCTGGCCATGACGTTATGTTGTTGTGGCCAAGGCACTTCACCCTACTTGCCTCGGGGGAATGTCCCTGTACTTACTGTAAGTCGCCCTGGATAAGAGCATCTGATAAATTACTAAATGTAAATGTGTGTGTGTGGGGGGGTTTATAAGAATACAGTTAATGATTGTTTTAATGGTGTTTATGTCTGTGTGTCTTTCTGTGTGTGTGTGTGTGTGTGTGTGTGTGTGTGTGCAGGCCCTAAGGGAGTGATAAACGACTGGCGCAGGTTCAAGCTGGACAGTGTGGACCAGACGCTTCCCCCCAGTAAGAGAGAGCTGCTCAGGCAGATGTCCAGCCCCCAGACCGACGAGCTAAAGGACAAACTCAACCGCAAGGTACTGGACCGCATCTCAACTACATCACACCAAACACAGCCCACAGCGCACAGCCCACAGCGCACAGCACACAGCCCACAGCCCACAGCGCACAGCACACAGCGCACAGCACACAGCCCACAGCCCACAGCCCACAGCGCACAGCCCACAGCCCACAGCGCACAGCGCACAGCCCACAGCCTCCATCTCCTCTCCTCTAACCCTCCTCTCCCTCTCCTCTCCCCCCCTCTCCTCTCCCCATCCTCTCCCCCCCCTCCTCTCCTCCCTCTCCTCCCCCTCCTCTCCTCTCCTCCCCCTCCTATCCTGTCCTGTCCTCTCCTCCTCTCCCCCCCTCCTCTCCTCTCCCCTCCTCTCCCCTCCCCCCCCTCCTCTCCCCCTCCACTCCTCTCCCCCTCCACTCCTCTCCTCTCCTCTCCCCCCCCCCCCCCCTCTCCCCTCCCCCTCCTCTCTCCTCTCCCCTTCTCTCCCCTCCTGTCCCCCCCCCCCTCCTCTCCTCTCCTCTCCCCCTCCTCTCCCCTCCTCCCCCCCCCTTCTCTCCCCCTCCTCTCCTGTCCTCTCCCCTCCCCTCCCCTCCTCTCCTCTCCTCTCCCCCCCTCCCCTCCTCCCCCCAGATGAGTGCTCAGGAGTATGAGTTGATCCAGGAGGAAGACGAGCACTGCCTGCGTCGCTACAGGAAGCAGTGCATGCAGGACATGCACGAGCGGCTCAGCTTCGGGCCCAAGTTCGACACGGTCCACGAGCTGGAGAGCGGCGACGCCTTCCTGGAGGTGATCGAGAAGGAGCACCGCCTCACCCTGGTCATCGTCCAGATCTACGCCGACGGCGTCCCAGGCTGCGAGGAGCTCAACTCCTGCCTGGACTGCCTGGCCACAGAGTACCCCAGCGTCAAGTTCTGCCGCATCACGGCTGTTGCCACGGGCGCCGGCGAGCGTTTCCCTGAAGACGTGCTGCCCACCCTGCTGGTGTACAAGGCCGGGGAGTTGCTAGGCAACTTCGTGGCGGTGACGAAGCACCTGAACGAGGAGTTCTTCGCCACGGACGTGGAGGCCTTCCTGAACGAGTACGGCCTGCTGCCAGACAAGGAGCTCACCTGCCCCGACGAGGAGGAGGGGGGTGGGGCCCAGGTCGAGTAGGACACACACACGCTAAGTACAGCCACACACACACCGCTAAGTACAGCCACACACACACCACTAAGTACAGCCACACACACACCGCTAAGTACAGCCATACAAACACCGAGTAGGACACAGGCACAAGAGCAAACAGATAGTATGCAAACACATGCTAAGCAGTCAATTAAACACACACACATGCATGCTGAATAGTAACACACACACACGCTGAGTAGTAACACACACATAGTACAGCCAGTGTTGTGACCACTGCCACACACAGGATCAGTCACTCCTCTCACCTCTCCATCTCTCCTCTCCCCTCCTCCCACCTCCTCTCATCCCTCCTCTTCTCGACCTCTGACCTGTTCGCACCAGTAAACCACCCAGCCTGAATGCAGTAGTTTGTCATTTATTTGAGTCTGTTCATTAAGAATTCATGAAAATGAAAATAAAAGTCTTGTCGCTTACAGAAAGACAATTGTCAATTTTTATTCAATCAACAAACAAGTACTGGAAGGATATCAACATACTCTGAAGGTAGAAGCGAAAGCGTGTGTGTCCACATTCCGTTAGTCACTGAGGTACAGCAGTGATGTTACCGTGGCGAGGAGGGCTACGGCCGTTGCCATGGCGACACCTAGACAACACAGGTGTCGAGACAGGAAGTGAGTCAGGTGAGAAAGTATGAACGGATAGTAAACCAGATAACACACACTCACACACACACAGAGGTGAATACATACCAGCGTAGTACTGTAAGGAAATCTCTTTCTGGGGGGGGTCAGGGGGTGGGGCCTGGGGGGTCATGGAGGTCGTCGGGGTCATGACATTGTGAAGATCTGCTTCCTCTGGGCTCATAGAGCAGGGCTCTGAAGAACACACACACACCTATTACACACCCACACCTATTACACACACTTAGTAAAAGATATGAATCAAAAGAAACTTTATGATTCATCTACCTGAGCACCAACAGCATAGACTTCCTGTCTTAACTGACCAATCAGTGACCCAGTTACATCTAATCTGACCAATAACAAATAATGTACTTATTAGACATGGGTGAATGAAAATTGATACAATCTTTCAGGGAGTGTGTATGTGGATCAGCTGTGTTTGTGTGTGTGTGTGTATGATTCATTTCTACATACAATGTTGACATTCCTGTGACATTGATTGAACTGATTAAATGCCAGGTAGACTAGTGTGTGTGTGTGTGTGTGAGTCATGGCAGGTCAAGCCTGAGGCCCTGGTACACATGTCTTCATGTCTCATTCTGTACTTCCTACAGCTACTCAATACTGGGGCTTTTATGATGTCACGCACGCACGCACACACACACACACAGCACAGCACAAAACACAAGCACACTCAAACATGTATACCCACGCACACACACAGGCGGTTGTCACGGTGACCGACCTGATCTGACTTCCTGTGTGACCTCCAAGTCCCCCGGGGGCGTGTCCCAGTCCAGCATCTCTCTGATTCGCTCGCTCACGTCGGCCAATCCCTCGTCGGCGAACATGTAGTCGCACGCACACACACCTCCGCACGGCGCCGCAGCAAAAACCCTGACAGGAAGCTGCTGCTGGTCTCCTGCTAACCCTGGGGGGTGAGTGTGTGTGTGAGGGGTGGGTGAGTGTGTGAGGGGTGAGTGAGTGTGTGAGGGGTGAGGGTGTGTGAGGGGTGAGTGAGTGTGAGGGTGTGTGAGGGGTGAGTGTGAGGGGTGAGTGTGTGAGGGTGTGTGAGGGGTGAGTGTGTGAGTGGTGTGTGTGAGGGGTGAGTGTGTGAGGGTGTGTGAGGGGTGTGTGTGAGTGAGTGTGTGAGGGGTGGGGGTGTTGGTGGGGGTGAGGAACACAAGCAGTGTTAGCTAGGTGTTCATGTTAGGTGACGGAGCAGTCAACACTGCCCTCTACAGGTCAGGACAACACACTACAGCTCCCAGTCCAGCCAGTCACAGTAGGTTACCTCGGTTGCCCCCCTCTCTACTCTGCATCTCAGTATCCTGTTCATTCGTTACCTCGGTCGCCCCCCTCGCTCATCAGGTGGTCCTCCAGCAGCATCTCCACCCTGGTGGTCACCGTAGCGATGACGTCTCTCTTTATAACCTGGCAGGGACACACACAGAGAGACACTGAGTGCTGCTTGTGTGTGTGTACCTTTGCAGAGGTGTATGTTTGTGTACCTGTGCAGAGGTGTGTGTGTATACCTGTGCAGAGGTGTATGTTTGTGTACCTGTACAGAGGTGTGTGTGTGTGTGTGTATACCTGTGCAGAGGTGTGTGTGTGTGTGTGTGTGTGTATACCTGTGCAGCCTGCCTGGCTCTGGGTCTGTTGCTGTGGAGGAAGGCTCTGCAGCTGACCACGCCCCCCAGCCTGGCCACGCCCCCACACACCTCCACCTGTGCTGGGCCCGGCTCTGGAGGAGGGGTCGCCTGCTCTCTCACACACACACACACGCACACACACGCACGCACACACGCACACACGCACACACGCACAAGTATGAACCAAAGGTAATATCACTTAAATACGGTGTCATGTAACCATGGTAACAAGAATGTAGTACCGTTTTGACCAAGATCTGGGCTCTGAAGATCTGCTGGACGGCCTTCATGTTCTTCTTCTACACACACACACACGCACACACACACATTTACATATCCAAAGCAGGTAAGTATGAGCTGAGCTGAGGTGAGGTGAGGTTGTGGTGCTGACCTGCCCTCCTCCTCCTCCTCCTCCCAGCTCCGAGTCATCAGACATCACTCTGCCGTTCAGCAGACACACACCTTGCTCTATCTCCTGGGCCCAGGTCTGGAGCCCTGCCTGACACACACACACACACACACACGTTGTGGATGTGAGTGTGTGTTTGTGCTTTTGTATGAACGTGTGTGAGTGTGTGTGTTCCTCAGACCTTCATGCAGCGCTCCACGTCCTCAGGAGAGTGTGTGTGCGCCAGGGGAAACAGCAGGTCCAGATCCACACAACACGTCACCACGGGCCACGACACACACACACCTGCCTGGGGCTTCCAATCAGCAGGCTTGGCAGAGCTCTGGAACAACCAATCACAGGCAGTGTGGTCAGGATCAGTCAGAGGAGAGGAGAAGAGGTTGAGAGGAGAGGAGGGGAAGAGGAGAGGTTGAACTGACCTTTGGGTCTCCTACATCAAACGTTCTACAGACCATTCTGGAGTTAAAGAGTTAAAGAATCTCTCCTGGTGTTGTGACTGACCCCTGACCCTGGAGGAAGCAGAGACGTTCTGCACATGCTCTCTGGGGGTTTACAAACCTGCAGCACCCTGAGCCTTTACAGTGAAACATACACTACCAAAACATTCAGTTTGATTATTATTTTAGTAATTTCTTCTACTCTACATCCCATTGGTTGTAGCCCCCCAGTGCCTACCTCGCTTTAGCCAATCAGAGTGCAGCACTGAAGGATACTTCCTAGTTGTGGAGCAGATGTGAAGTGTGACTCTATCAGTGACATCATCCTCTGACAGGCTCCACAGACGACAGCGAGAGATGAGCTTGTCCACCGCAAACACCAGCTACACACACACACAGACACACACACGTGTACAGTTGAACATGTGTATTTACCTGTATGTGTGTGTGTATGTGTGTGTGTTTACCTGTCTGAGCGTGTTCTGCGCCTCCTTAGCCACCTCAGGGGGGGTGAGGAGGAACACTCCCACTACAGACAGGCCCCCCGGCAACATCCTGGATACCTGGACACACTTCCTGGTTACCACCAGCTCTGAGGTCACACGCACACAACCTTTACATCTGGTCACACACTCACAGGACAGTAGGCCTGGTCACCTCCAGCTCTGAGGTCACACACATCCTCCTGACATCATTCCAGTATGACATCATCCCATCCTCACCTGACGAGCGTGCTCCGACACCCACTCCACGTCCGTCTCATGGTCCAATGACGTTCCAGCTGCTGTGGCGCCGGACGCTTGGCCCCGCCCCTCTCCGGTCTGGTCCCTGGGAGGGGTCCGGGCTGCCAGTACCACGTAGTCCCTCTGGGGGGCGCTCTGACAGCACACAAGGACCAGGCCAGGGTGATGCTCAGATGTGTAGTCATAAAGACAGCTCACTTGTCCAACAGCCAGCTTCTGATAGATGTCTATTTTAAGTTGACTAGTGGTGGTGCTCTGGTAGCTGAGACTGACTGACTGGACACACACACACAGGTTGTTACCTGTCCAATCAGCAGTCCGGTCACGCTGGTCGCTCCTGCAGCTGTGAGGTTGAACAGGTACTTTTGCACAAACTCCTCCACGATGTAGCCACGCCCCATCTTCAGCTGCCTGCACCCACACAGGGGGAGAACCTTCGATCACAGGAACAGTAACGGGGAGGGGACATTAGCACACCTGTGACAGGGAGAGACTGTACAACACAGTAGGCCACGAGGAGATAAGTAACTGCACCGCAGAGGTAACATACGCTAAGCGTCTCATTCACATAACTCAAGTTTCAGGGTGACAAATATGTAGTTTGATGGATAACTATTGGCAATTTAAAATCCTGCCATTTCACAAAGCACTGATTTTAACAGTAACCGCAGTTCCACAAGCATGCAATATACTTGAGTGGTGCAGCTGTTTCTGGGAGCTAGCCAGACACAACTGACACATCAACCGATACAGAAAACTTTACCGACAGTTGGCTAACGGGCTAGCGGAGAAGGGATAGCTAGCCGTAGGCACGGCGTTTTCAACAATAACAGATATTTACAACTTAACACGGGTTGAAACCATTAACAAATACGTTTCAAGTCCCAGTAAGGGTTGTTATACTTGCTTGATTGGTGAGTAGCACTACGCTTGTGATTACGTTGTCTAGGCTGTGTCACCTGCGCAAGACTACGCGATATTACAAACGAGACCAGCGATGACGGTCGCATACCGATGACGACAGTACTTCAGTCGTAGAGTTTTAATGTATTTTTTTTAGATAACAGCTCAAATCTCGCCGCTGCTGATAGCTAACTTTCTGATATTCACTGTTGTTTTGAGGGCATCTAGAGAGATGGCGGCCGTCCTGCTTCGGGTTTTGGAACGGCCAGAGTTGAATAAAATCCCGAAGGCGGCTCAGAACAAGCTAGAGAAGTTCCTTACCGACGTGCAGAATGAAAACGACTCGCTCAAGATCCAGCATGAGCGGTTCAAGGCGGACTGTGGTAAATACGCACACTGCTGGACTGTGGTTGTAGCCTGCTAGCTAACTAGCGAGGAAGCTAGCTGTGTCAATTATTAGGATTACCTGCCTGTGAATGTTTAACATGTAAAAGTCATACAAAAGTCACACTGCGGTAGAATGCTCCGTTATTAGCTCTCGCTAAGTTAGCGTTATTGAGGGTAAGGTAGCTAGCTCTTGCTAAGTTAGCACCATTGAGTGTAAGCTAGCTCTTGCTAAGTTAGTGTCATTTAGTTGGACAACTTCAGCTAACTAGCGTGCCACCTGCTCGTCCGCGTCTCCGTGTCTACAGAGCAACAGTACTTCGACGTTGAGAAGCGGTTGTCGGAGAGTCTGGAGCAGATTGTGGCTCACACGCGGGACGTCCAGACCCTGAAGGAGCAGAACCGAATACTCAGTAAGTCCGCGAGATAGCCGTCAGCTTCATGTTGGAGTGTGTATGTGAGCTGTGTATGTCGGAGTGTTTTGCGCAATGTCGGAGTATTAAGGCCAGATCTCGGTGTCTTAGTGAGTTCTAAGTGTTTGTGTCTGCAGGTGAGGAGCTAAGTAGTTTGAAAGGTGTTGATGTGGAACCAGTCGAGGAGAAACCAGCGGTGCAGGTGAGACCCTCTACCGTCTGTCTCTGTGTGTGTCTCTCTCGCTCTCTCTCTGTGTCTAGCATGTACTGTGTGTCCTAGACCAGGGCCAGTCTAAGGTGTGTGTGTGTGTGTTTCAGACGAAGGCCAGGTATGAGATCGAGGCAGAGAGGAGGGAGTTGGCTCGTCTGCTGGAGAAGAAGAGTCAGGAGGTGGAGAACCTTTCTGGTGAGTCCTGAGGTGTGTGTGTGAGACCTGAGGAGTGTGTGTGTGTGAAACCTGAGGTGTGTGTGTGTGAGAGACTTGTGGTGTGTGTGTGTGTGTGTGTGTACATGTTAATGTATTTGTCAGACCCAAACCTGCTTATTGCACACTTTCAGGGCTGCTGGTAACTGTGTGTGTGTGTGTTCTCTCCAGAGGATGTGAAGCGTCTGAATGACAAGCTGCAGGAGACCAACTCAGCCAAGGTGGAGCTTCAGCTCAGACTGGATGAGATCCAGTCCGCTGAGGTCTCCATCCAGGTGAGCCTGCACACACACACACACACACACACAGAAAACACACTCCAAACACAAGCACGCACCCCTCTGACGTGTATGCCGTGTGTGTGTGTGTGTGTGCAGCACCGTGAGAAGCGTGTGGAGCAGGAGAAGGAGCTTCTGCAGACTCAGAGCTCCTGGCTGAGCTCCGAGCTGCAGAACAAGACCGACCAGCTGCTGGCCATCTCCAGGGAGACCGGCGGACAGTTGCTGGAGCTACGCTGCAGCCTGGAGACCAGCCAGAAGCAGGTAACCCTCCCGGCCAATCACACTGCTGCTCCCTGGTGTGGGAGGGGTTCATCAATATGAATATCTTTTAATAATAAATAAATAATGCATTCTATGATGCATTATAATCCTATGATGTATTCGTGTAACAGAAGCTTTCATTCAGAGTGACATATGGGGGGGTTTAAACCTCCGAGCTCTTGATCTGCTGTCAGATGCTCTAATCACTAAGCTGTGCTCCAGGTGACCAGGCTGAAGGGGGAGGTGTCGAGCCTGCAGCAGAGCAGTGAGGCCCATCAGAAGAGAGCTGAAGACCTGCTCACCAAACTCAAGGAGGTTGGAACACAACCTCTCTGATCATCACCCTACACCAGACCCAGTCTCTGCAACGCTGCTGTTGGAAACTAAATCCTTCTATTGCTCTTCCTCCCTCTCTCTCCCCCTCCCTCCCTCTCTCCCACATCTCTCCCCCCCTCCATCTCTCCTCCAGTGTAAGGATCAGCAGAGTGTGATGGAGGAGAAGTTTAATAATGAGCTCAACTCCCACATCAAGCTCTCCAACCTCTACAAGGTCAGTCCGAACTGTGTATCTGTCTGTGTGTGTGTGTATCTGTGTGTGTGTGTGTATCTGTGTGTGTAATGCCCCTGTGTCCTGCAGACTGCAGCGTCAGACTCGGAGAAGAAGAACGAAGAGCTGGGCAGAGCTGTGGAGGAGCTGAGCACACTGCTGAAGCAGTCAGGAGACGGTGAGACCAGTCAGTCGCTCAGAGAGTCGGTCGCTCAGAGAGTCGGTCGCTCAGAGAGTCGGTCGCTCAGAGAGTCGGTCGCTCAGAGAGTCGGTCGCTCAGAGAGTCGGTCGCTCAGAGAGTCGCTCGCTCAGAGAGTCGCTCGCTCAGAGAGTCGCTCGCTCAGAGAGTCGCTCGCTCAGAGAGTCGCTCGCTCAGAGAGTCGCTCGCTCAGAGAGTCGCTCGCTCAGAGAGTCGCTCGCTCAGAGAGTCACTCGCTCAGAGAGTCACTCGCTCAGAGAGTCACTCGCTCAAAGATTGTGACTGAGTGAGAGTCAATCAGTTATGGAGTCAGATAGTGTGGTGTCCTTAAGTGTTGTTGTTGCGTTTGGCTGATTTCATTGTCATGGTTACCGCTGGCAGCCAATAAGGTGCTGGAGAAGAAGCTGTCGGAGGTGGAGGAGCTGAAGGAGAGGAGGGAGGCGGAGCTTCAGGAGGAGATCAGGAAGATGGAGATGGAGGTGGAGAACGCCAACATCAGAGCTTCAGACAAGAGCAGGAGTAAGAAACGCTCGCTCACACACTCACACATGAGAACCTGTGACGAGCGCAGGAGTAAGTGTGTGTGTTTGTTAATGTGTGTGTAGATGTCCCAACCCTGACTGAGGAGGAGCTAGACTCCATGTGTCCTACAGCTGCAGCCGTAGCCAAGATCGTCAAACCTGGCATGAAGTTCATGGAGGTGAGCTCAGCAGCCTGGGACTTTTCTAGAAGCTCTGGAGAATACTTCTGGAATGAAGGGGTTTAGTTTAGTTGAGAGTTTAAGTGTTAAAATGAAGAAAAAATACATTCTTTTTTGGGATGTTAATGACCACATCACTTTCCTCTCCTTCCTTCTCCCTCCCTCCACCCTCCCTCCCCCCCCCCCAAGTTGTATAATGCGTTTGTGGCGGCGCAGGACCAGCTGCAGCAGGAGCAGCAGGAGAGCAGGCGTGTGAGCCGCGTGCTGGATGACATCGTGCTGGAGGTGGAGTCTAAAGCGCCCGTGCTGCGACGCCAACGGGAGGAGTACGAGAACATGAGGATCTCCATGAGCGCGCTCTGCACCAAGCTGGAGCAGGCCCGAGGGGTGAGGAGGGGAGGGAGCAGGCCCGAGGGGTGAGGAGGGGAGGGAGCAGGTCCGAGGGGTGAGGAGGGGAGGAGGAGGGAGGGTCTGGAGCAGGCCCGAGGGGTGAGGAGGGGAGGATGGAGGGTCTGGAGCAGGCCCGAGAGGTGAGGAGGGGAGGAGGGAGGGTGTAGAAAGAGGAGCAGGCCCGAGGGGAGGAGGGAGGGTGTAGAAAGAGGAGCAGGCCCGAGGGGAGGAGGGAGGGTGTAGAGAGTGAAGGAGGGAGGGTGTAGAGAGTGAAGGAGGGAGGGTGTAGAGAGTGAAGGAGAGAGGGTGTAGAGAGTGAAGGAGGGAGGGTGTAGAGAGTGAAGGAGGGAGGGTGTAGAGAGTGAAGGAGGGAGGGTGTAGAGAGTGAAGGAGGGAGGGTGTAGAGTGAAGGAGGGAGGGTGTAGAGAGTGAAGGAGGGAGGGTGTAGAGAGGGGAGCAGGCCCGAGGGGGGAGGGTGTAGAGAGAATGAGGAGAGAAGAGGATGTGAATCTGACAGTCGTGTGTGTGTGTGCGTGCAGGAGATCCACCAGCTGCAGAAGGAGAGGGAGGAGGCTAGGCAGCGTTGCTCCACCCTGGAGAGAGAGCACCAGAGGACCCGGGGGCAGCTGGAGGACACCTGTCAGCAGGTAGCACATCTAACCCTGCCTAACCTTAAATTAAATACACCCTAACATAATACAGCATTTACTTTGGTTGAGGGTTTGTTACTGACTGATCTTCTTCTTTTGTGTCTGCATCATCTCTCCCTCCTCTCTATCCCTCTCCTACTATCTATCTTTCTATCTCTGTCTGTTTCTCTCCCTCTCCACCCCCCTCCCAGGTACGTGTTCTCCTTGTGGAGCTGGAGGAATCCCGCGGCAACCAGGTCGTCAGAGACGACGGCAGCTCAGCAGCCATCACCAGCAGCTCTGAGGTCATCAGCCCGCGCCGATCCGGAGTCATCAGCCCGCGCCTGCTGGAGTTCCGCAGCGTGGAGGAGCTGCAGCAGCAGAACCAGAGCATTCTGGGAAGGCTGAGGGAGCTGGAGGAGCAGAGAGACGGAGAGCTGACCCTCGCCACCTCCAAACGGTAGCAGCATGCTAACAGTCACACCTCCACACAGTAGCAGCATGCTAGCAGTCACACCTCCACACGTAGCAGCATGCTAACAGTCACACCTCCACACGTAGCAGCATGCTAGCAGTCACACCTCCACACGTAGCAGCATGCTAGCAGTCACACCTCCACACAGTAGCAGCATGCTAGCAGTCACACCTCCACACGTAGCAGCATGCTAACACCTGTGTGTGTGTGTAGTGTGGAGGAGCTGCAGAGTTCCCTCCAGCAGGCCCAGGAGGAGGTACAGCGTCTGCAGGAGCAGAGCAGCCAGCACAAGCAGCTGGCCGACTCCTCCACCCGCCAGAGGGACATGTACAGCATCCTTCTGTCCCAGACCACTGGCCTCAGCCTGCCCCAGCTAGGCCCCGCCGCTGCAGAGGCCCTGCCCTCTACTGGCCCCGCCCTGGGCCGCCCCGCTGGCCCCGCCCCCGCCACTCGCTCCACCCCCGTCAGAGCAGCCGCTGCCGAGTCAGCGCAGACCACACAGGCTAAAGCTGCCCTGAAGCAGGTCTGGCACACACACACACACACACACACACACCTTCACACACACACCTTCACACACACACACACACACACACACCTTCACACACACACACACACCTTCACACACACACACACCTTCACACACACACACACACACTCTCACACCTTCACACACACACACACTCTCACACCTTCACACACACACACACCTTCACACACACACACACACACACCTTCACACTCACACACACACCTTCACACACACACACCTTCACACACACCACACACACACACACATGCTCACTGTGTGTGTGTGTGTGCACGTGGGGTAAGTAACCCTCCCTCCCCACAGCTGAACGATGCGTTCACCACCTACAAGAAGGAGAAGGCTGAGAACGACCGCATGCTGAGCGAGGCCAACGACCGGCTCCAGCTGCAGCTGTCTCAGCTGCGCTCCCAGAAGGCCAAGCTCTCCTCCCAGCTGGAGTTCAACTCAAAAAGGTAATTAGCTAGCTAACTTGAGATGGGAAGTAACAAGTACATAGTAAAAAAGTGAAGAAAAATACAAAGGGTGAATTATTATTATTTTTAATTTTTTTACAAAAGTACAAAAAAAGTTTTGCATCATTGATGAGGACTGTACTGTACTGTGCTCTGCCTTACTCTACTCTGTTTTATGTGTGTGTGTCTGCATGCGTGTGTGTGTGTGTCAGGTATGAGATGCTGCAGGAGACCGTGAGCGCCTACCGCAGGCAGATGGCTGCGCTGCAGGAGCAGAGCCACAAGATGGCTGCCACAGAGCAGAGCCACGAGCAGATCATACACACCCTCACACAGGACCTCCGTGCTGCCAACGAGAAGCTGGCACTGGCTGAGGTGAGGAGGGGGGTACAGGGGGACGGGGGGGGGACAGGGACAGAGAGAGGGCTGGGGAGATGGACAGCATGAATTGGAAAACATTGAGTTTGGTGACAGATTCTGACCCCAGACCCTCCCTGCCCCCCCCAGGTGCGTGTGGAGAGCCTGCAGAAGGAGAAGACCCTGCTGAAACAGGCGGAGGGGCGTCTGGTCCAGGAGAAGGAGGCCATGCTGGCAGAGCAGCGCAACCAGAACCTGCTGCTCACCAACCTCAAGTCCATACAGGTACATACACACACTATGCTACACGCGCACACACACTATGCTACACACACACACCACAAGTTGATAAAGGTACACATTCTGCGTTAAGCACACTCACACACATTCACAAACTTGCGCTAACCCTCATTTTTTGTGTGCGTGCGTGTGTGTGCGTGCGTGTGTAGCTGACCATGGAGCGTGCAGACGCAGAGTCTTGCCACCGGCTGCACAGCCAGATCCAGCGCCTGGAGACCGAGCTCAGCCTGCTGAAGACCAAGCTGGACCAGGAGCTGGAGCAGAGACACGCTCTGGGGCGGAGTCATGATGTAGGAACACACACACACACTGGGGCGGAGTCATGATGTAGGAACACACACACACACTGGGGCGGAGTCATGATGTAGGAACACACACACACACTGGGGCGGAGTCATGATGTAGGAACACACACACACACACACTGGGGCGGAGTCATGATGTAGGAACACACACACTGTTTTGTGGATTGTTTGACACCCCCCCCCCCCTTCCCATAGGCCCAGCTCATGGAGGCTAAGAAGCAGTTGGAGACCCAGAATGCACTGCACCAGAAGACCAAGGACCTGCTGAAGACCACAGAACAGCAGGTCTCTGCCCTCAAGCTGCAGCTCAGCCAATCAGAGGCCTCCGCCCAGACCCCCGCCCCGGGACAGGGCAGGGGGGCTGGCAGAGCGCCCGTCAGAGGTGAGGAGCTGAACTGCAGGGAGGAGGGAGGGGGGAGATGTGTGTGTGTATATGTATATATATCTATATATACCCTACCCCCGTTCTTGCATAACTGTGTGTGTGTGTGTGTGTGTGTGTGTGTGTGTGTGTGTGTGTGTGTGTGTGTGTGTGTGTGTGTGTGTGTGTGTGTGTGTGTGTGTGTGTGTGTGTGTGTGTGTGTGTGTGTGTGTGTGTGTGTGTGTGTGTGTGTGTGTGTGTGTGTGTGTGTGTGTGTGTGTGTGTGTGTGTGTGTGCAGCTCCAGGTCCAGCTGCCCAGGCCCCAGCAGGACTGCAGACTGTGGCCCAGGTCCAGACTAAGGTAGGAGGACACATCTGGTGGTTCAATCAAGTACTCATCAACGATGCAAACCTTTTTTAGGAAACAGTTTTTTCAACATTTCAAAACGTTTTTTTTCAAATTCTACCTTTCGAAACCTATTTTCAAAGAGATTATTTTTAGAAAATATGTTTCAACCTTTTAGTTAGTGACTGGCTGGTGACCCTTGATTGGCTGTTTGAGGAATGACCTCTGATTGGCTGACTGCATCTCTGCCCCTCTCCCTGGTTGGCTGCAGGTGCGGCAGCTGGAGCGGGAGGTGGAGGAGGTGCGTGGGCGCCTGCGGCAGGAGGAGGAGCAGAGCGGGGAGCTGAAGGAACGTCTCCAGAACGCCTCCACCAACGTGGAGCAGTACCGCAGCCTGGTGCTCTCCCTGGAGGAGAACCTCAACACGGAGAAGCAGGTGGGCCCGGAGACACACACTTCCTGTGGAACCTGACCACGGCAGGAAGTGCTCTCTCCTCCTCTCCTTCTTTGATCCTCTGTTCATCTCTCCTCTTCTCCTTCCCCTCGTCTCATCCATCCTCTCCAGGCTCGTATCCCAGTCGAGACTCGTCTGAAGGAGGCACAGGAAGTGACACGCCAGCTGGAGAGGAAGCTCCTGGAGGCGGAGAAAGAGAAACAGGAAGTGGAGGAGGAGAAGAGGAAGGCTGTGGGGAACGTGGAGAAAGAGGTAGAACAGAAGGAGGAGAGGAGGAGGAGGCTAAAATGTTTTCCTTTTGGTGTTCAGAGAGCTGGTTTGTGATGAATCTCTCCCCCAGGTGTCAGAGCTGACGCAGAGGGTGAAGAGCATGCAGGCTGACCTGCAGGGGGCGCTGGAGAGGGCGTCTGCTGCCGTCACCCAGGAACAGAAGGCCACTCAGGACAGCGTGCAGCAGGTAACACACCCCTACTGATACTACACACACCATGCCAGATACACACACCATGCCAGATACACACATCCTGCTACACTCATGACTCCCTCCCCCCCAGGCGCGCCTGGCGTCCGAGGCCCAGAGTAAGTACGAGCGGGAGCTGATGCTGCACGCGTCTGACGTGGAGGCGCTGCAGGCGGCCAAGCGGCAGAGCCAGCAGGGGGCGGCAGAGCGGCGCCTGCTGGAGGACAGAGCCCAGAAGGCCTCAGCTCAGCTGCAGGAGGGACGCAACGCCTGGACGCTGCAGGAGAAGAAGATCAAGGTGGGGGAGGGGAGGGGGGAGGGGAGGAGAGGAGGAGGAGGAGGGGAGGGAGAGGAGAGGGGAGGGAGAGGGGAGGGAGGGAGAGAGAGGAGGAGGGGAGGGAGAGGAGAGGGGAGAGGGGAGGGAGGGAGAGAGAGGAGGAGGGGAGGGAGAGGAGAGGGGAGGGAGAGGGGAGGGAGGGAGAGGGGAGGGAGGGAGAGAGAGGAGGAGGGGGGGAGGAGGGAGAGAGAGGAGGAGGGGAGGAGGAAGAGAGGGGGGGGAGGGGAGGAGGGAGAGAGAGGAGGAGGAGGGGGGGGAGGGGAGGAGGGAGAGAGGAGGGGAGGATGGTGGAGGGGGAACTCAGCAGAAGTAACAGGTTTATTTGAATCAGTCATAAAAGTGTCTGCCAAATGTTAAACCAATGACCTGCCTGGCCCCTCCCCCTGCAGGAGGATCTGTCCAATCAGGAGCGGCGAGTGCAGGAGCTGCAGAAGCAGAACAGCCTCCTGCACCAGCAGCTGGAGGAGCTGGGAGCCAAGATGGCCGCCGCCGTCAAACAGTCGCAGGCCCAGCATGGAGCCAGCCACGCCGGCCTTGCTCTGTCGCCCTCTGAGGAGGGGAAGAGCTTGCAGCAGGTGCTGGACATCCTCAGGTGAGAGGAACACCTGCCTTCCCCTGACCACCCAGCTGGCACAGGGAAACCTAGACACACACATACGCGTGTGTGTGATGCCCTGTGTGTGTGTGTGTCAGGTTTGTGCGCAGGCAGCAGGAGATTGCGGAGGCGAGGGTGGAGGTGGCGGAGGGGGAGGCCTTGCGCTTCAAGCAGCAGCTGGAGATGCAGCACACAGACACCAAGGAGCTGCAGGACAGCCTCAACACTGAGAGACTCAAGATGCAGGTCAGGACACACACACTCATACACACACACACACACACGCACACACACACATTGCAGTACCTGACCCTGTGTGTGTCCAGGCCACAGCGAAGACCCTGGCCCAGCAGGATGAGAAGATGAGGAGGATGGAGAGCGTCAATGTCCTGGCCGACACCAACAAGATGCTGAAGCAGGAGCGAGAGAGACTGGAGCAGGAGCTGCAGCAGACACAGGCCAAGGTAGCACAACTACCAGCTGCTAAACCAACCTGCTACCTAGCTAACCAGACAGCTAACTAACTAGCTACATAGCCGGGCCCCACCTTGATAGGAAAACAAACCTGTGTGTTTGTGTTAGGTGCGTAAGCTGGAGGCTGACATCAGTCCCATCCAGAAGTCCAACTCTGACCTGAGTGAGAAGAACAGAATGCTGCTGGCCGAGAAGAAGCTCCTGGACGACGACCTCAAACACTGGAAGACCCGCTCACAGGTGTGTGTGAGAGAGAGTCTGTAACCTGTCTCACAGGTGTGTGTGTGTGAGAGAGTCTGTAACCCGTCTCACAGGTGTGTGTGAGAGAGTCTGTAACCCGTCTGTTTGAGTGTGTGTGTGTGTGTGAAGCTGGTTGTATTAGTGTCTGTGTGTGTGTGTGTAACGGTGTGCATTCTCCTCTAAGCAACTGCTGAGCCAGCAGAAGGACAGTGACCAGGAAGAAAACAGGAAGTTGAGCTCGGAGCGAGAGGCCCAGCTGAAGCGCATCCAGCAGCTCTCTGAAGAGACGGCCCGCCTCAAGGCAGAGCTCGCCAGGTAGGAGCCAAAATGGATGCCCAGTTTCACTTCAGCTAATGTCCCGCCAGTGGACAGCAATGCAACTGGAGCTGCTTTAGAGCCAATATGGATGCCCGGATGTATAATTTTAACCAGCAAAATCCTAAACTTCTGGTCCTTGATGTACTTCTTAAATGAACCACTTCAGCTTAATGTATAAAAGGTATTCTAGTGTGACGACGGTTGTTGTGGTGGTCCAGGTCTGCTGCTGCGGTGACCTCGGGCCAGGGCCAGGCCCAGGCCCTGAGGGAGAGCGCGGCCAAGCTGACCTCGGAGAGAGACGCGCTGAAGAAAGACCTGCAGGCCAGGACCAACGACATCCTGGAGAAGAACAAGACCATCACACAGGTCAAGAAGATCGGCCGGAGATACAAGACCCAGTATGATGAGCTCAAGGTCCTACACGATAAGGTGTGTGTGTGTTTGAGAGCGATAGCAGAACCTGCCTGCTAGTGTGTGTATTCATTGAGTTTGTGCAGAGATGGATGAACAGACAGTTGCAGACAGGACGATGGAAAGAGAAACAAGCCGAGTGTTTCTGTCTCCCAGAGAAACAAGCCGAGTGTTTCTGTCTCTCAGAGAAACAAGCCGAGTGTTTCTGTCTCCCAGAGAAACAAGCCGAGTGTTTCTGTCTCCCAGAGAAACAAGCCGAGTGTTTCTGTCTCCCAGAGAAACAAGCCGAGTGTTTCTGTCTCCCAGAGAAACAAGCCGAGTGTTTCTGTCTCCCAGAGAAACAAGCCGAGTGTTTCTGTCTCTCAGAGAAACAAGCCGAGTGTTTCTGTCTCCCAGAGAAACAAGCCGAGTGTTTCTGTCTCCCAGAGAAACAAGCCGAGTGTTTCTGTCTCTCAGAGAAACAAGCCGAGTGTTTCTGTCTCCCAGATGCTGGAGGAGAAGGCCGCCCGGCCAGCCCCGAGCAAGGACTCCCAGGAGGAGGAGAAGAAGGAGAAGGAGGCGCAGCTGGAGCTGAGCAGGGCCAAGGAGGAGGCGCGAGCAGCCAAAGAGGAGGCGCAGCAGAAAGCAGAGCAGCTCCAGCAAGCACAGAAGGAGGCGCAGCAGAGCAAGGAGCAGCTGCAGGGTGCCCAGAAGGAGGCGCAGCAGAAAGGGGACCAGCTCCAGAGTGTCCAGAAGGAGGTGCAGCAGAAATCCGAACATCTCCTGCAGGCCCAAAAGGATGCGCAGCAGAGCAAGGAGCAGCTGCAGGGTGCCCAGAAGGAGGCGCAGCAGAAAGGGGAGCTGGCTCTGCAGGCCCAGAAGGAGGCGCAGCAAAGCAAGGAGCAGTTGCAAGCCCTGCAGAAGGAGAACAAGGCCACCAGAGACCAGCTGCAGCAGATCAAGGTACTGCCAGCTCCCTACGTAAACAGACTGAGATATTACATTTACATTTAGTCATTTAGCAGACACTCTTATCCAGAGCGACTTACAGTAAGTACAGGGATATTCCCCCGAGGCAAGTAGGGTGAAGTGCCTTGCCCTAGGACACAACGGCATTTAAGCATGGCCAGGAATCGAACCAGCAACCTTCGGATTAATAGCCCGTTTCCCTAACCGCTCAGCCATCTGACCCCCATATTAGGGTTTGTTTGCGTTTTATTAGTATTGATCTGTGGTCCTGAACTTGGTTTAACTAGTTTCTGATTGTAGTTGTAGCCCAGGTCCTAATCCCAGTCCTAATCTGAGTCATAGTACCTGTTGTAATCCTGGCTCTAATCCCAGTCCTAATCTGAGTCCATATCCCTGTCCTAATCCCAGGACCAGGTCCAGCAAAACAAGGAGCAGCACCAGCAGAGCCAGGTCTCCTCAGCCCAGGAAGTCTCCGGCCTAAATGCCTCTCTCAGCCATTCACAGGCCAAGATCGCTGATCTTGAGGGACAGCTGGACAGTCTGCAGAAGGTAGAGATGCGTACACACACACACACTCACTCTCATATATTTTCACACCAGGCACAAATTCACAAAGATTCACAACATCCGGTCTCTCAATCCCCTCTCTCTCCCTCCTCCTCCCCATCTCTCCTTCCCCCTTCAGTCCATCACCGAGAGAGAAGCTGAGGTCCGTCAGCTACAGGAACGACTGAACCAGGCTAACCAGGCTAGCCAAGCTAACCAGCAGGCTAACCAGCAAGCTAACCCGGCTAGCCAGCCCCCCCAAGCCAGTGAGGAGGTGCTGGAGGAGCTGTCTCGGCTGAGGCAGGAGGTGAGGGAGAGGAGCAGCCAGCAGGAGGAACTGAGGCAGCAGCTAGCTGACAAGGAGGACAAGACCAAGAAGGTGTTCATCGGAGCCAAGCAGAAGATCAACCAGCTCAACAGTGAGGGACACACACATGCACACACACATGCACACGTGCACACGCACACACGTGCATACACACAGTGTGGACTGAATTCCCCCCTGAAGTCCCCGCAAGGACAGACAAAACTATGTGCGTGTGTGTGTGTGTGTGTAGGTGCCAACGAGCAGCTGGTGAAGGAGAAGGAGGATCTGAAGGGTGTGAAGGAGGAGCTGGAGGTCAGGATGAACGCTCTCAAGTCGCAGTACGAGGGACGCCTGCAGAGACAGGAACGAGACCTCAGAGAGCTGCGAGAACACGCACACACACACCCTCACACACACCCTCACGTGCTGGGAGAGCAGAGGGAGGAGCCTCAGGAACAGGTGAGGGTCTGTCCATGACCACATGACCACACAAAGGAAACAACACCTGTGTTTACCTCTCTCTCTCTCTCTCTCTCTCTCTCACACACACAACCTCCCTCTCCTCCTGTGCAGGTACAGGACCAGCAGAGAGCCCTGGAGCCAAGGCATGTCTCTCTGAAGACCCCAGCTAGCGACAGGGGAAGGTAGGCCCTAGTACACTACAAGTAGTGTTATTAATATACTTTAAGGAAGTACTTCTAGGAAGAAAATATGGGATTGCAACTTCCTTTTCTTCTCCTCATCCTCTCTCTTTTCTTCTCTCTTTTGTTCTCTGCTTCTCCCTCCCTCGCTCGCTCACCCTACCTCCTCTCCTCTCTCACACCCACCCTCCCCTCCTCTCTCACACCCACCCTCCCCTCCTCTCTCACACCCACCCTCCTCTCCTCTCTCACACCCTACCTCCCCTCCTCTCTCACACCCACCCTCCCCTCCTCTCTCACACCCACCCTCCTCTCCTCTCTCACACCCTACCTCCCCTCCTCTCTCACACCCACCCTCCCCTCCTCTCTCACACCCACCCTCCCCTCCTCTCTCACACCCACCCTCCTCTCTTCTCCCCTCTCCCTCCCTCAGCTCCTGTTCATCAGACCCGCCCACAGCCAACATCAGACCCACCTCCGTAGGGGGCGGAGCCCAGGCTAAGCCCGCCCCCTCCCCTGGCAACAAGCCCACCCCCCGGGCCAGCATCCGGCCCATGGTCACTCCGGCAACCATCTCTATGCCGACCCCCACTGCCACGGTGATGCCGACCACGCAGGCTGAGAGTCAGGAGGGTGAGATGAGGGTTATTATGGGATGGGAGGGGCATGAGTCAGGGAGGGTTAGGGTTAGGTGAGGGAGTCAGGTGGCTGAGCGGTGAGGGAATCGGGCTAGTAATCCGAAGGTTGCCAGTTCGATTCCCGGTCATGCCAACTGACGTTGTGTCCTTGGGCAAGGCACTTCACCCTACTTGCCTCGGGGGAATGTCCCTGTACTTACTGTAAGTCGCTCTGGATAAGAGCGTCTGCTAAATGACTAAAATGTTAAATGTAAATGAGTTATACTGGTTTTGGACTCCTTATGTCTGTCTGTCTTTGTGTGTGTGTAGTGTTCAGCAGTGCCAGCAGCTCTGTGCGTTCCACCAGTCCCAGTGTCCAGACCTCACAACAGCCAATCAGCTCGCTCGCTCAGAGCCAGGCCACGGCATTCGTCCAGCCCACCCAACAACAGACCAATCAGGAGGCAGCTGCTGGAAGTGAGGCGGGGCCTAGCAGCCAGGTGGAAAGGCCGTCGACATCATCCGCTGTGATTAGTCCAGGAGGAGGAGGGGCGGGGCCTAAGCGTACCAGGGAGGTGGGGCCTGAGAGCTCAGACACACCCCCAGATGATCCTGACCAACCACCATCCACCAAGAAAATACGTATCATACAGAGAATGGGCCTGGAGGTACACACACACACACACACACAGACACACACACACAGACAGGGTTAGAAACACAGATAGTATTATTGTATAATGCATACTTTTTTTTTTTTTTTGTATAATAGGATGTTTATTACTATTTTATTTTCATTTTTATCTTATTCTATTTTATTTTAGCTTATCATAGATGTAATCTATGTTCTTAGTACTTATATGTTATGTTATGCTAGGTTGCTTGCGTTGTCTTGTCCCAAGAATTTCAGTGCCCAGTCTGAGCTTGTGTTGTTCTGTGCACCTGACAATGAAACTTGAAACTGAAAGATAGATACTGTACAATATACCCGTGTGCGTGTGTGTGTGTGTGTTGCAGGACGACATTGAGGAGGGGTCAGATGGAGAGATGGAGGACCCCGCAGACCAGAGCTCTCCAGACCACAGCCAGGTACTGAGACTGGGTGTTTCTAACCCTGTGTGTTTCTAATCCTGTGTGTGTGTTTCTAACCCTGTGTGTTTCTAATCCTGTGTGTGTGTTTCTAATCCTGTGTGTTTCTAATCCTGTGTGTTTCTAATCCTGTGTGTGTGTTTCTAATCCTGTGTGTTTCTAATCCTGTGTGTGTGTGTTTCTAACCTGTGTGTGTGTGTTCTAGGAGCTGCCTGAGGAGGGCTTCCCAGTGCTGGCTGAGGAAGAGGAAGATGAAGAGGGGGGCGTTTCCCAGTCTGTCCCCTGTGACCATGTGACCCACCAGGAAGAGGCGGAGGAACCACAGCATGATGTCATCGTCATCGACACAGACAGCGAGAGTCGTGAGGAGGAGGAGGAGGAGGACGCAGAGAGGGTGAGGAGGGGGACGCAGAGAGGGGGAGGAGGAGGACGCAGAGAGGGGGAGGAGGGGGAGGAGGGGAGGACGCAGAGAGGGGGATGAGGGGGAGGGCTGGAGGACGCAGAGAGGGAGAGGAGTGGGAGGAGGACGCAGAGAGGGAGAGGAGGAGGAGGACGCAGAGAGGGGGAGGAGGAGGAGGACGCAGAGAGGGTGAGGAGGAGGAGGACGCAGAGAGGGGGAGGGGGAGGAGGACGCAGAGAGGGTGAGGAGGAGGAGGACGCAGAGAGGGTGAGGAGGAGGAGGACGCAGAGAGGGTGAGGAGGGTGAGGACGCAGAGAGGGGGAGGGGGAGGAGGACGCAGAGAGGGTGAGATGGGGGAGGACGCAGAGAGGGTGAGATGGGGGAGGACGCAGAGAGGGGGAGGGGGAGGAGGACGCAGAGAGGGTGAGGAGGAGGAGGACGCAGAGAGGGTGAGGAGGGGGAGGACGCAGAGAGGGTGAGATGGGGGAGGGGACGCAGAGAGGCGGAGGAGGGGGATGCAGAGAGGGGGAGGACGCAGAGAGGGGGGGGAGGGGGAGGGGGGAAGGTAGCGAAACCTTCTGGAAACTGCATTTTCATGGTTACTGCAGGAGGACCTGAGAGAATCTATAAACTCAATAAATATGCTTTACATGTCAATATGGTATTAGCAGTCAAGTGTCATCATTTAGCTGGTGATATATCTGTGTAGGCACACACACACACACACCAGAGATTCTACTTAAAGCTAAAGTGTGTGTTTGTGTGTGTGTGTGTCCCAGTATGAGGAGGAGGATGGAGAGGAGGTGGATGGAGGAGAGCAGGAGGAGGGAGAGATGGGAGCAGAGGAGAGCACTCAGGGGAGTGGAGAAACGTACGGAGGAGAGGAGGAGGAGGAGGAGGCGGGGCCAGACATGTCTGAGGACAACGAGGAGAGCCTGGGAGCCTCTGACTCCGTCCACAGACAGGCCGACGCCCACAGCGGTGAGGGCTCCCTGGTTGCCGTGGAAACGGTCGTACACACCCACAGACGCACTTGAAACGCGCGGGCCCGTCTGTGTAGGATGGGTTTTTAGGTTTGTTGGTTTTATATGTGAATCTGAAACTAATTCTGTCTGTCTCTTGGTGTGTGTGTGTGTGTGTGTGTGTGTGTGTACATCTCTGTGTGTGTACAGGGGATGGCAGCAGCAGCACATCTGGGTCCGTCCCACCAGTTGACCCTCCCAGACTCTCTCAGCTGCACCCCCCCACTCCCTCCCCCTCCCTGGAGCCCCGCCTACCCCCTCGCCTCCCCCAGTCCCCCCGCCGGCCACCCCTGCCCCCCCGCCTCTACATCCAGCCCCCTGAGCTGGGGCCCCCACACACTCAGGTAACACACACACTCAGGTAAAACACACACACACTCAGGTAAAACACACACACACTCAGGTAAAACACACACACACTCAGGTAACACACACACACACACTCAGGTAACACACACACACTCAGGTAACACACACACACGTCTGTAGAGAGAGGTGTCTTTATTGTTGCTAATGTTGTTGTTGTTGTACAGAGGCAGCAGGCGGCGTCTCGACGCCAGTCAGTGGGACGAGGTCCCCAGCTCACTCCTGGGATAGGCAGCATGGTGAGACCTGGGGGAGGGTGGGGCGGAGTCCCTGAGGGAGGGTGGGGCGGAGTCCCTGAGGGAGGGTGGGGCGGAGTCCCTGAGGGAGGGTGGGGTGGAGTCCCTGAGGGAGGGGGGAGTGTGACTGGGAGTCAGAATCTGCATTCTCATAACATTGACCACCACACGATGTGCTCTCCTCCCCCAGCAACACTTCTTTGATGATGATGACAGGATGGTTCCCAGCACCCCCACCCTGGTGGTGCCACATCGCACAGACGGCTTTGCTGAGGCCATACAGTAAGCACACACACACACGTTCTCCATACTCTACTTTATAATATACTTGTGAGAACATGGATGAGGAGGATCTGTGTGTGTGTGTGTGTAGTTCCCCGCAGGTAGCAGGGGTCCCCAGGTTCAGGTTTGGGCCTCCTGATGACATCATGCAGCAGGCTAGCTCCTCCCACTCTGACCTGGGACAGCTGGCCTCCCAAGGAGGTAACGTTCACATGTACACACACGCACACACACCTATACACACACACACACACACACACCTATACACACACACACACACACACACCTATACACACACACACACACACACACACACCTATACACGCACACACACACCTATACACGCACACACACACCTATACACGCACACACACACCTATACACGCACACACTCCTATACATATATATGGTGTTTCGGCCTTTGTCAATTACGCCCCAAAACTATGGAACAAATTACCCATAAATATTAGGGAAGCTAACACTCTAGACATTTTTAAAAGACAGCTTAAAACCTACCTTTTTACCGAAGCATTTAAGTAATTTTATCTCAAAAGGGTTTTCCTACTTTTTAAAGTTGTTTTCTCTCTTGAACAGAGATCTTATTGGGATTTTTATTATTGTTTGAATTATTTATCACTTGTATCATTGTTTTTATTGATTTTATGTAAAGCACCTTGAGCTACAATTCTTGTATGAAATGTGCTATATAAATAAAGTCTTACTTACTTACTTACTATACAGAGAGGAGGAGAACAGAGAATCCTAAAACAGTAGAGTCCTCTTTAACTACTCATCAATGATGCAAACTCTTTTTTCACCTTTTTTTCAGAATGTTCTTTGTCTTCCAATTTTAAAACCCTTTTTTTTTATCAACCATTTTCTACCCCCAAAAAAATATAAAGCTTTTGAGAAAAAATATTTGTGACACTTTTTAACAATATATATTTTAACGTTTGTGTGTGTGTGTGTGTGTGCAGGTCTGGGCATGTACGAGAGTCCTCTCTTCCTGGCAGCTCATGACGAGGAGGCAGGTGGGCGCAGCGTCCCGACCACGCCCCTCCAGGTGGCTGCCCCAGGTAACCCTCGAGCGCTGGCCACGCCTCTTCCTGCTTCCCCATCTCCCTGCCCTCTGGAAGCCTCATGTTCAGTGTTTCTCTCTTCCCCCCCCCCCCCCCCCCCCCCCCCCTTCCTAGTTACCATGTTTACAGAGTCGCACCCCTCTGACACATCCGACATGGCCTCCCAGTCCGTTCCCATGGTAACCACCTCCACCGGGGGGCTGGCGGTGCCGGGAGACGACGGAGATGAGGTCTTCATGGAGGGAGAGAGTGAAGGGTGAGGAGGGGAGGGAAGAGGGCAGGAGGAGGAGGGGGGGGAGGAGGAGGAGAGGGGGGAGGAGGAGGAGGAGGGAGGGGAGGGGGGGGAGGAGGAGAGGGGGGAGGGGAGGAGGAGGAGGAGGGAGGGGAGGGGGGGGGAGGGGAGAAGAGGGGAGGGGAGAAGAGGGGAGGGAAGAGGAGGGGAGGAGGAGGAGGGAGGGGAGGGAAAAGAAACAGACAAAGGGGAGTGAAAGTCATTGGAGATGTCCTAACTTTGTGTGTGTGTGTGTGTGTGGGGGTGCAGCACCAGTGGGGAGGCCTCCTTGGAGAGCCAGGGAGATCTGGACTCTGCTGCCCAGCCTGATGATGCCAGCCAGCCCTCCACCAGCCAGGAGCCTGGTCAGTACACTAACACTCTCTCTCACTCACTCACTCACACACACACACACACACACACACACACTCTCTCTCTCTGTTGACGGTGTGTGTTCTCTGTCTCCAGACACCAGCAGTGGGTCCCAGCCACGGTCGTCAGGGCGACCTCTGACCCAGCTCCCCCCCCGACAGGGAGCCAGGGGAGGCCGCACCCTCATACGCAGAGGTACACACACACACTCACACACACAGTACACAAAACCATAGAGACCCAGGTAGTATAGAAGCATGTTTATTAGGATGAGAACACAAGAACATGCTTGTAAAGCAGATACACAGTAGAATGCGTGTTATGTTAGCATGTTGCGTATGAACATCAGCTGAACACGGAGGACTACAGCTAGCTGAGTAAATCATGACCATGACACACTCCCTCTCCTCCTTCTCTTCTCCTCCCTCCAGGTGTAGGGTTTGCCAGAGCAGGAAGAGGCCCCTTCGGACGAGGGAACCTCCGCTAGTGATGTCATCATTCTGCGCCCCCACCCTCTAGATCATCATGTGTTGCCCCCACCCTCTAGAATATGGAAGAACAACAATGATGTTTGTTCTGTGGCTTTTCTATCCCGCTAATAATAATACGTTCTTTCAAAAATCGTTAAATTTTAGTTGTATTTGTATTCAGTTTGAGGAGTAATCGTTTAGTTGGTTCAGTTTTGCTAATAAACTTGAGAGAGAGAGAGAGAGAGGTCATGGTCGTTCCTGCTGCTGGTTGCAGTTCCTGTGTGTCCACAGGGGGCGCTCTAGGGACACTTCAGCCAACTGGATACGGAGTTCTGGTTCTGACGGGTTGCCCCGGCAACACCCCTTGTGGGGGGCTTCACCAGAGACAGCAGGTCGCCTGAGATCTTGATGTTGAAGAACAGAGCTGGGGGGGGGAGAGGGAGGGGGGGGGGAGGGGGAGGGGGGGGGGGAGGGGGAGAGGGGGGGGGGGAGGGAGGGAGCGGGGAGAGAGGGAGGGGGAGGGGGAGGGGTGGGGAGAGAGGGAGGGGGAGGGGGAGAGGGGGGGGAGAGGGAGGGGGGGGGGGGGCAGAGAGAGAGAGAGGGGGAGAGAGGGAGGGAGGGGGGAGAGAGGGAGGGGGAGGGGGAGAGGGAGGGGAGAGAGAGGGAGGGAGGGGGGAGAGAGGGAGGGGGAGGGAGGGAGGGGGGGGGAGAGAGGGAGGGGGAGAGAGAGGAGGTCTTATGACATTTGTTTTTTAAAAATCAGTCTCAAATGAGATGTTTTAGAAAGAGACAGGAAGTGATTAGGAGAGACAGGAAGTCATCAGGAGACAGGAAGCTGTCATCATTGTGCTTACGCCCAGAGAAGAGGAAGTAGTCGTATCCGTCGGGCTTCTTGGGGTTGGGCACACTGAGGGCAGAGGTGACGGGGGCAGGAAGTCCCTTCAGAGACACCTGGATGTTGATCTCCAGACTCAGGCAACCCTCTGACCACAACAACAACATCAACAGGACCTCTAATTTAACCAGGTATGGCTAATTGACTCAAAGATGTAAATAAGCTATGCACAAGCTCGAAAAATATATAAACTTGGGATATATTTTATTTCACTGCAACAGGCCTCACTTGCATAGTAAGTTTGTTATTTACTATTTTATTCTTAAGAGTTTCTAAGAGGCCAGACTAGGGCTTAGAGTGGAGCGTTCAGTAAAACACTTGTAGTGCCTGACTGCTGTCCTGCCTGTATGCTCTGTTTGAACATTGCTTTGGATGAAAGCATCCACTAGAAACGCTACTGTAACCAACTGGGCAAGTAGTTATGACATCATCATTACCCGTCTGCCGGGTGGTGCGGCTCCTGGCAGGGGACTTCCAGTTGCAGGAGGGACCACTTCCTGTGGGGAAGGAGAACTTCTGCATTTTACCCCCTGAGGGGCAGAGAGAGGGGAGGAGGGAGAGAGTGAAGGATGAGATGGACATGAACACACACACACACGATCCAGCGTCTAGGACAGGGCGGTGTCGTGGTCATGTGACTTCCATATGGTCATGTGACGTGCCCCCCTCACCCTTCTTGAAGAAGTAGACGGCCTCTGGTCTCCTCTTGGTGGCTGGGACGGCCAGAGCAGCTGTGATGCTGCCTGTCAGACCTGAGAAGCCTGACGACAGAGGCTGGGGGTAGCCTGGCTCGACCACCCCATCATCCAGCCTCCAGTACTGATCCCCCTGGAGGGGGGAAGAGGAGGGGGGAATAGGAGGGGAGAGGCAGAGGGAGAAAGGGATGGGAGGAGGAGGAGGAGAGGGCAGGAAGAGTATAGAGGAGAGGGAGTGGAGGACATTCATGTCATAATTTATGAACACATCATTATTTATGACATCAGAAATTCTTATCTCTAGTGTGGTCCTACCTTGATGACATAGGTATTGCCCTTGCAGTTGCAGCGCGTGAACACAGTGTCGATGGGAGAGGGAAGACCCAGGTTGTCAGAGATGCTGCGAGCTGGACCCGCCCTCCTGTTGCTCGGGTCCAGCAGCCAGAAGAACTCACCTGGGGGTCAGAGGTCAGCGGTCAGGGCTTTACCTGGAGAGAATTCTACATACAGAATACACACATCCCTTCACTCACCCTTGAAAACCAGGATGGAACCGTTGTTGAGGACTGTGAGGCCGTTGATTGGCTGATCACTGCACAGGTCTGGAAGACTGCTGGCACCTGGAGAACACGCACACACACGTTAGGATGTTGCCAGCTGTGTCTATGTCCTTGACCACACCCCAGACTGCGTCCAGGTGTGCAGAAGGCAGGCGTTGTGTTAGAACCACCTCACTGTTCTCTGATCCCTTACCGGGTCCACTGGCCTGGGAGTCTGCCCTGCCAAGAGCTTGGGCTAGCTGTTCCAGGGTTCCGGGTGCTAGTTTGGAACCAGCCAGAGCTTGGGCTAGCAGTTCCAGGGTGCCGGACGCTGGTTTGGAACCAGAAGAACCAGCAAGAGCTTGGGCTAGCTGTTCCAGGGTGCCGGGTGCTGGTTTGGAACCAGCAAGAGCCTGGACTAGCTGTTCCAGGGTGCCAGGTTCTGGTTTGGACCCAGAAGAACCAGTGAGCGCCTGAGCTAGCTTTTCCAGGGTGCTTGGTGCTAGTTCGGATCCAGAGGAACCAGCCAGAGCCTGGGCTAGCTGTTCCAGGGTGCCGGGTGCTGGTTTGGAACCAGCCAGAGCCTGGACTAGCTGTTCCAGGGTGCCGGGTGCTGGTTTGGAACCAGCCAGAGCCTGGACTAGCTGTTCCAGAGTGCCGGGTGCTGGTTTGGAACCAGCCAGAGCCTGGACTAGCTGTTCCAGAGTGCCGGGTGCTGGTTTGGAACCAGCAAGAGCCTGGGCTAGCTGTTCCAGGGTGCTGGGTGCTGGTTTGGAACCAGCGAGAGCCTGGACTAGCTGTTCCAGGGTGCCGGGGGCTAGTTTGGACCCGGAGGAACCAGCCAGAGCCTGGGATAGCTGTTCCAGGGTGCCAGGTGCTGGTTTGGAACCAGCCAGAGCCTGGGCTAGCTGTTCCAGGGTGCCAGGGGCTAGTTTGGACCCGGAGGAACCAGCCAGAGCCTGGGCTAGCTGTTCCAGGGTGCCAGGTGCTGGCTTGGAGCCGGGAGAACCAGGGGCCTGGGGGGAGGAAAGGGCGATCTGTATGTTCAGAGGACCTCGAGGGGAGGAAGGGTTCTGAGGGCCGGTGTTACCCGCTGAGGGGCCTCCCTGGCTGGGCAGGGGGGCGTCAGGAGCTGAAGGGAGAGCTAGAGTGGAGCCGGAGATGGGCAGGGTGAGGTTGGTCTCTGGGTCAGGCAGGAGGGTGGAGATCCCCTGAAGGAGGCTGGCAGCAGCATCACCCAGGGCTAGAGAGAGAGAGAGACAGAGAGAGGTAGAGAGAGAATCACACGGTTTCATGGCATCAAGACTTCAACAAAAACAGAGGACCCACATCTCCCCTCCCACCCTGTGAGGCTTCGTGAACCCTCACCTTCCATCACTGAGCCGGGATTGGTGGAGGGGGCTGAGGATGCGGGGCCACTGGAGCTGTCCATCAAGGGGTGGAGGTCAGGGGTCAGGGGGGAGAGGTCAGGGGTCAGGGGAGACTCCTTGTAGGGGTAGCGGTACGGAGACAGGGGGGAGCTGGAGTCTGTCACACACACACACACAGGAACACAACATGCCAAGTGTCAGGCAGGGATACAGACAAACAAGGTTGGACTTCTGATGATGACTATCTTGCAGGTTCCATGGCTTATTGTGGACTAGGTCCTAGTTTGTGGCACGCTGTAGGTCCTAGTTGTGGCAGGCTGTAGGTCCTAGTTGTGGCAGGCTCTAGGTCCTAGTTGTGGCAGGCTCTAGGTCCTAGTTGTGACAGGCTCTAGGTCCTAGTTGTGACAGGCTCTAGGTCCTAGTTGTGGCAGGCTCTAGGTCCTAGTTGTGACAGGCTCTAGGTCCTAGTTGTGACAGGCTCTAGTTCCTAGTTGTGACAGGCTCTAGTTCCTAGGTCCAGACGTACCTGGGCTGGCCTCCTCACTCTCACTGTTGAGAGGCTTGCTGCTCCACCTCTCCTCTTCGGACTTCCTGTCTGATGTCGACTTCCTGTCTGATCTGGGAGGGGCTACAGGACAGGCTTGTGTTAGTTCACACACACTCTTAACATACACACACACTCTAACACATGCATAGTAACAGTCCAATCCTACGTACCACAGTGGTTCTGGTAGTCGTAGCAACAGGTTCGAAAGCGTGTACAGTTTGGGTCACACTCGCACACTTGTCCTCGCCTGAAAGATTCACCACAACGACCCTGGCACGACTCTCCTGCACACACACACACACACACACCCACACACAACACAACAAACACACACACACATACACACACAACAGAGAAGCACATAAACAGATACATAAACATACTGTAGAACAGGATAAGAGGGGAGATAACAATGAGATAATGATCTTTTATACTCTACACCAGTGGTTCCCAACCCTGGTCCTCAGGGCACCCCTGTCCTCCAACGCCTGATTCAAATGAATGGTCATAAGCAGGCTTCTGCAGAGCTGGATAATGACCCATTCATTTGAATCAGATGTGTTGGAGCAGGGAAACATCTAAAACATGCAGGACAAGGGGGTACTTGAGGACAGGGTTGGGAACCACCATTCTCTACACCATGCTTTACACACCATTCTACTCTACTTAATTCTACTCTAATCTATTGTATTCTGCTCTGCTTTGTGTGACCTCTGACCTGGAGGGATGGCTGTGGAGGTTGACAGCAGAGCGCAGGTACCCATCAGGACAGCCAATAGGATGGAAGCATTCATGATGATGATGCTGATGCTGGGTAGCAGACTGTGGAAGCATCATCACCACATCATCAGTCGCCACGGAACAACATGTATGTAACATACAAACTACATAGCAAGCATGATGAGACAGATAGAGAGAAA
The DNA here is from genome assembly GCF_038355195.1 of Osmerus mordax. Classification (NCBI taxonomy): domain Eukaryota; kingdom Metazoa; phylum Chordata; class Actinopteri; order Osmeriformes; family Osmeridae; genus Osmerus; species Osmerus mordax. Next base: position 916,780 of record NC_090065.1, read on the forward strand.
GATATAGTGTCAGAGAGAAAGGTGATGAGAGTGGAGAAAAAGATGTGTAGAGAGAGAAAGAGACAGAGAAGTAAATAAAATAAAATAGAGGGAGAGATCCTTCACACAACCAGTTACCTTCTGGAAGGTTCTTCTGTAAGGCTCTCCTGGAAGGTTCTTCTGGAAGGTTCTTCTGGAAGGTCAGCTTTGTCTGCCTGTTCCCAGCTGGGTCTTATATAGAGCACCAGGACCTGGGCTGGGCAGAAGAGGGGAGGAGAGGAGGGGAGGAGAGGAGGAGAGATGGGGAGGGGGTAGGAGGGCATGGTTGCTAGGATGTGTTTCATAAAAATTCCAGCGATGCCCAAACCTCCTACATACCAGACAGGAAGTGCTCCTCCTACCCACAGGAAGTGCCCCCAGACTAGCCAATGGTGAAGGAGAGAAGACGGCACCTGTTCAGACAGACGGCGATGACATCACAGTCAGGGCGGGGGTGTGGCATTTACAAGAGGAACAACACGTTCCTGTGCTGCCATCGCCAGATCTGGGGGTTCTAGAACGTCTGTGACCGTTCTGACCACGTCTGTAGCTCCGTGTTCCATCAACAACTATTAAAGTGTCTCTAATGAAGCCCTGACCAGTGTTGATGCCAGACAGGACCTGGTGGGAATCACTCCGAATCACAGACCTCAGACATTGACCACGTCAAACTCACTAAACTTAGTTTAGATTCCTGAGGGAGATGAAGGTTGTGGTCAGACAGAAAGTAGGAAGTTAGGCTGGAGGTCAGGATGACCTTCTAAAGCAGCAGCTGGACAAGTGAAGGTGTCACTCCTTGAGACGCCCCACCTGCCTGATCTAACCCTGGAAGTACAGGGTGCTTTCTGCTCGTGTGGAGGCATGTATTTGCAAAATAGTTCATATTATTTAGAATAGGATAAATAGCTCCTATTAATTATAATAGGGTAAATAATTCCTTTATCTACCCCTATAGCCACCTGCCAGACTCTCTCTCCCTCTCTCCCTGGCAGGTTAACTTCTCTGTTCCCTCTTACGTCAAACACGTCCTGCATGTTTTCTCTGCTTCTGTTTTTCAGTTATTTCACTTTTGTTACCGGACGACCTCACACGCACGTGCGGCTGTCTTGTTGTTGAACTCAGACATTTCACGAGGAGAGAGGCTGATTTCCAGATGGACGTCCTATTCCACGGTTTCGTAAATGACGGGGAGGAGGGGGTTGTGGTGAGTGTGGGGGAATGGCATCTGAATGGTCCGGTTTTATATTACAACCGTTTTAATTAACGCGGCGAGTTCTATTGACGTCCCAGTCCCACACACACATGCTTTTGAAAGTTTAATAATAAAATAAAAAAGAACAACACATGCCATGACACACAGACTTCTTTAATTGACTGCTTGTGTCGTAATCCAGACAGATTATTTGCAAAGAGGAAAGGATTGTCTGTTTCCAGCCAACCTAACATCTGGTAAAATCGTTTGAGAATCAGAACTCAAAGTGTTGCCTTTGGTCAAACCACTCAACTGATTGCACCGACATTTAAGGTTAGTAAAGAAACATTGAGAAAGACTACTGCCATCTAGCGGAAGTAAGTATCGATTTTGGTGGCGGAACAAATTATTGTAAGATTTTGTTTGACTGTCGGATGCTTAACAAGCGGACCGCATAGGTTTGTTGTCACACATGCCAAACTAGAGAAGTGTTTAGCAAACACTTCTAAAACTGTATTTAAAAAAAAAATCCTTTACACTTTTCAAGCTGACGATGATTTGAAAATATGTACGTTAGTGACAGGAGACAAAAACGGCGAGGATACGAAAGGGGAAATTAATATGGTAGCTAGCAAACAGGCTAATACGGCAAACTTACAGTGTCCACAAGTGAAAATATCTGTCAAAATCTACTAGCTCGTTAATACGACCAGCTAGCTACCTATCTATGGCAAATGAATGACTGAATATCATCTGGCCAGTTGTGTATTCAGTTTAATTAACACGTGGGTTGATGTTTCTAGCCATCACATGTTGCTTATAGCCAGCTAGATCAGACAGATGTGTATCAGCTGCATTGAGCGGATATGATTTGTCACTAGCAGCGCTGTGGTGTGTAGTAGTTGTAATTTTGATTTGTTGTGTATGTCTGTGCTCTCTGCTTGAAACGGAGACCCACACGCAGACAGACAGGTAAGCAGACAGACAGGTATGCAGACTAGCTCATAGATGGACTGAAACTCAAACCCACAGAACCAGCATCATCAACAGACACTCAGACAGACAGCTGACTCACCCACAGGCAGACAGACAGCTGACTCACCCACAGGCAGACAGACAGCTGAACTCACCCACAGGCAGACAGACAGCTAAGCTCACAGACAGACCTGTGGACTGACAGCCCAGTCATGATCCTGGTGGATCCGGGCGTGTACATCGGTGCGGTGACAGACCTGACAGAGCCGGCATTGGCCGAGGCAGCTGTCACTCACATCCTGAGCGTCGACTCTGAGGAGCCCGTCCTATCAGGAGGCCCGTTCACCAGGAAGTTCCTGAGGCTGCAGGACGAGCCAACCAGTGACCTGCTCAGTCACCTCGACCAATGTCTGGCCTTCATTCTGGATGCCACGGTGACCAATGCAATGTCAACCACCCCTACAAAGACCGCCACTGTCCTGGTCCACTGGTGAGTTACAGGCTGAAGAAGTCACAGAACTACAGGAAACAACTAAAGAACTACAGGAAACATACAGCCCTTTGCAGTATTCACACCCTTTCAGACAATTACATTGGATATGTTATTAATTTATCAGATGCCTTTATACAAAGCGATGTACAAATAGAGCATGGAGAAAGTACAGCGGAAGATCAAGGATCAGAACAGCGTAGCCCTAAAGGTGGTCAGGTTCAAGTCAGGGTCGAGTCAGGTAGCACACAGCTGACCTGAAGCCTAAATCCATCCCAGTCACGCAGGGCGGAGTCGGAGTGCTGCCGTGGCAACGGCCTATCTGATGAGACGACACCAGCTGAGCTTCCAGGAAGCGTACTGCAGGTTGCAGCAGGCCACGCCCCACGTAGAGTAAGACTCTCACACACTCTGTCCTAGAGAGAGCGAGAGAGAGAGAGAGTGTCCTGACCTGCTCCTGTCCGTCTCCAGGGTGAACCAGGGATTCCAGGAGCAGCTCTGTCTGTATGAGTCTATGGGCTGTCAGCTGGACACCAGCAGCCCCCTCTACAAGCAGTACAGACTGCAGAAGATCACTGAGAAGTACCCAGGTGAGGACTGTGGGGGTGTGGGTCAGATGGCTGAGCGGTTAGGGAGTCGGGCTATTAATCAGAAGGTTGTTGGTTCGATTCCCGGCCGTGCAAAATGACGTTGTGTCCTTGGGCAAGGCACTTCACCCTACTTGCCTCGGGGAGAATGTCCCTGTACTTACTGTAAGTCACTCTGGATAAGAGCATCTGCTAAATGTAAATGTGTGTGTGTAGACTGTCAGGTGTGTGGACTGTCAGCTGTGTATGTGTGGTTGTGTATAGAAGTTACGGCTGCACAATTAATTACATTTGATTCACAATCACGATTTTGGCTTCACACGATCAAATTTGCGTGATCGAGCGATATTTTTTTTCCTTTTTTGTTGTTGCTTTTTTTCTTTTTCTTTTTGCTTCCTAAAATATATTTACACAATGGAAAATGGAAAATAGTGCCCTGTTGAAGTTTTTCTACATTTTCTTTTTATTTATTTGTATTTATTCTTTAAGGAGATGCACTGAACTTTGGTGAATAAGAGGACCTATTTTATTTTGATGCACATATTTATTAGCAGGAATGTAGCACAATATGGCTGTGAAAGCAGTTATAATTAATTAATTATAATATGTGACAATAAAATCGGTGTTGGTTCAAATCAACAAATTATCGTGATCTCAATATCGATCAACATAATCGTGATTAGCATTTTGGCCATAATCGTGCAGCCCTAATTGAAGTTTCCTGCCTTGGCATGTTGGCGTGATCTAACTGTCCTTCCTGACCCCTGACCCAGAGCTGCAGAGCGTGCCCAGAGAGGTGTTTGTGGCCGACCCCGCCCAGGGCTCCGCCCCCAACTGCCCTGAGACAACCTACAGATGCAGGAAGTGCCGGTAAGGAGGGGGGGAGAGGGAGGGGGAGGGAGAGAGATGAGAGAGTGATTGAGGATGAGGGCATGGAAGGATTGTTGGAAGGTATTAAAAATGTCACAGGTCAGTTTCCAGTAAACCTCCCACAATCTGCATCCTTACTCCCCCCTCTTCCCCCGTCTTCACCCCATCTCTTCTCACCCCTCCCCCCCCATCCAGTCGGACGTTATTCCGGGAGTCCAGTCTCCTCACCCATCCCATAGGGGGCGGAGCTTCTTCCTTCAGCTACAGGAAGTGCCTGCCCCCGGTGGGCGGAGACCAGAGTCGCTGCACCTCCTACTTCATAGAGCCCGTCCAATGGATGGAGCAGGCCCTGCTGGGTGTCATGGATGGACAGGTACAGCCACCAATCAGCACACACCCTGGCAGTGACAGGCTAGCTTAGGGAAGCCATGCTATGGGGTGGTATCAGACAGGAAGTGATGATTAATGTACAGGTCTCAAATAATTGGTTGAGCTGTATAAATGGCGTGTGGAAAACATTGCCATTACATTTACCAGACGCATTAACCCAAGGCTATATACAAAGTGCATATAATTGTTGTTGTGTTGATGTTGTTGTTGTGCAGCTGCTGTGTCCTAAGTGCTCGTCTAAGCTGGGCTCCTTCAGCTGGTGTGGAGACCGCTGCTCCTGCGGACACTGGGTCACGCCTGCCTTCCAGATCCACCAGGCCAGGGTGGACCGCATCACACGCTGAACACACGTACACGCTGAACACACACACACACTCTTACACACACTCTGCAGTTGTAAAAAGAATAAATTGCGTTTTTGAAATTCTTGGGAATTACATTTTATTACCAGTATATACAGTAGTGGTTTCTTGTTAGTCAGTGAAGCATCTCTTTTCCCCACCTGGTTTTCCAGAAGTCAAGCTAACTGCAGGTAGAATGTAGAGAGCGCACCTGCAGCTGCTGACCAGCAGAGGGCTCCACCCAGCCTGCAGCTGAACACCTCGCCAGCCGGCTCCGCCACAGAGTGAGCAGGACTGATGGTCCTGACAGTCTCTAACCACTCAGAGAAGCCGACTGACCAGAGGAGCCTGTGGAAGATGTATCTTCATATGTGACGCTGTTATTAGACCAGAACGACTTCCTCCTCTGTCCCTGGTAGGCTGTCCTGGTCTGACCTGGTCCTCGCAGGCTGGCTGGATCTAATACCCCCCTCGCTCAGGGCTCCGCTTTTCCATCCACGTTTCCAGCGGTTGGTCGTCAGAGCCAGAGAGCCAGGCGGCTTGGCTAGCGACCTGACGGTTCCATGGTAGAATGTTCCACAGGAGAGGTTTCTGGTTCTGGAAGGTTCCAGGGTGATACGCACCGTCTGATTACCCATGAGCCTCTGCAGCTGACAGGGTTCTGTTGCTATAGGTGATGAGTCAGTGTTGGGTCTGTTCAGATCCGATCCCCTGTGATGATGATGAGGAGGATGTTGTCTCAGCTTTGATGTAGGATCTCCCGGAGCAGAGAGGTCTGCAGGAAACACAGCGTCCAGTCACACTGAAGGAGGTCCAAGTGTGTGTGAGAAGATCCCATGACCCATGATCTGACCTTTCACCTTACATGTTCTGGGAACATCGTCTCTGTTAGTCTGTAAGAGATGAGACAGGGAAAGGAAGAATGTTTATTTTAAGAAGTCAATGTTTTACACTAACAGCAAAAAGGTGGATATTCTCCCTGTCATTTTTTCCTCCCCCACTCTCGCCCACACTCTCTCTCGCCCACTCTCTCTCTCGCCCACACTCTCTCTTTCTCCCACACTCTCTCTCTCTCGCCCACACTCTCTCTTTCCCCCTCTCTCTCTTTGTCTCCCATGCTCTCTCTCCTCTGTCTTTCTCTCCTCTACTCTCACTGTCTCATTCAGAGTCTCTGTTTACACCACAGTTACTGGAGGACATTCTGCTGCCTCAATGTGTGTGTGTGTCTGATGGGGTGGTGTTGTGTGTGTGTGTGTGTGTGTCTGAGGGGGTGTTGTGTGTGTGTGTGTGTGTGTCTGAGGGGGTGTGGTGTGTGTGTGTGTGTCTGAGGGGGTGGTGTTGGATCAGTCAAGGCAGTACTTTACTGAAAGACCTATCTCTCACCCCACCCTATCTAATTAAACTGTTCTCTGCCCAGGACTTAACATGATGCGCACACACACACACTTGTACAGACACACACATAATCACACATCATTTTCATTCACACACACATAATAACATAAAACACACACTCACTGACTCGGTCTTACTCTCACACATAAACATGGCTAGTCTCCCAGATGCAGGGTTGCTTAGGAGACCAGTGTAAACACTGAGGTCTAGATCTGCATAGCTGTGACGACCCTCTATCAGCCTGGAGAACACCACATCCCCTCCAGGGCGGCCTGGTACAGAGCTGTGTGTGTGAGAGGAGAGAGAGAGGAGGAGGAGACAGAAGGGGAGGGGAGAGAGGGGGAGGAGGCGACAGAAGGGGAGGGGAGAGAGGGGGAGGAGGCGACAAAAGGGGAGGAGAGTGAGGGGGGAGGGAGGAGAGGGGAGAGAGGAGGAAGGGAGAGAGGGGGAGGAGGCGACAGAAGGGGAGGAGAGAGAGGAGGGGGAGGAGAGAGAGGAGGAGGGGAGAGAGGGGGAGGGGAGAGAGAGGGGGGACCTCTCCTGGCTGGAGAGTTTTCCATGGTGCGAGTCTTCCCAGAACCAGGAAGCAGGAATGTGTTTCTGGCTGGCCGGGCCATCTGGTCAGTCCTCTGTGTGTGTGTGTGGAAAAACCTATTTTTCGAAACTTTTTGATAAAAATAATTTTTAAATATTCCAAATTTTTCGAAACTTTTTGGGGAAATATATTTTGGGAAATATGTGTGTTTCTGCCATCTGGTCACTCCTCTGTGTGTGTGTGTGTGTGTGTGTGTGTGGGGGGGGGGGGGGGGGGGGTTTCTGGTCAGTCTAGGCTGTGGATCGTCCTGGTGGTGTCTATACACTTGTGTGTGTGTGTGTGAGAGAGAGAGAGAGATACAAAACACAGACTATGTTCAGCACTTTTCTTATCCCAGGAGATCACTACCGCACACACACCAGAGAAGAGGGAACACCTGAAACATTGTGCTGTAGGAAACCCTGACAGCTTCAGCTCCCCCCACGGGAACAGTCAGGCTGTTACATAACACACACCACACACACATCCACACACCACATACACACATGCACACACACACCACACACACACTGGTCTGTCTAGGTGTGTAGTCTGAGACAGTGCTCTCCCTTCTTCTCTCTCTACCTTGGTGTGTGGTGTGTGTAGTGTGTGTGTGGTGTGTGTAGTGTGTGTGTGTGCGCCCCAGTAAGGATACGGTCAGTAAAGCACAAGCTTGGAGGATTCTTCACACTCACAGATCTCCACTTACATCCCTCCATCTATAAATCTCTCCACCTCCATCCCTCCATTTTCACCAACAGGAAAGACTGGCTCAGGAAAACCAGGAGCGATAAAAAGAGAGAATGTGTTCCCCAGTCCTCTCCTCTAATATCAGGTGTAACTAATCCTGGAGGGGTCTGACAAACCACTCTCCTCCTCTCTTCCTCTACTCCTGTTCCTCCTGTTCCTCTCCTCTCTTCCTCTCCTCCAGTCTTCCTCTCTTCCTCTCCTCCTGTTCCTCTCTTCCTCTCCTCTCTTCCTCTCCTCTCTTCCTCTCCTCTTCGTCTCCTCCTCCTCTCTTCCTCTCCTCTCTTCCTCTCCTCTCTTCGTCTCCTCCTCTCTTCCTCTCCTCCTCCTCCTGTTCCTCTTCTCTCCATCTCACAGAGAGATCTACAGTCAGAGATGTCTACTACAGAAGCCAGACCCTCTCTCTTTTTAAATCACGCATCACTTTCTTTCTCCCAGTCCGAGGAGGTGGCTGGAGTGTGTGTGTGTGTGTGTGTGTGTGTGTGTGTGTGTGTGTGTGTGTGTGTGTGTGTGTGTGTGTGTGTGTGTGTGTGTGTGTGTGTGTTGAATCTAACTCCAAGTCTTCCCATATGTTCTCCTTCCCCCCCGCTCAAGAGTGGTGTCTGTGAGACCTGGACCCTCATGAGGGCGTCTCAGCCAGCTGCCTCCTGTCTAGCCAGCTATCTGCTGCTCTCATCAGACCAGCCTGGGGTGTGTGTGTGTGTGTTCAGCTGCAGTGAGCCTGCTCAGTCTCTCTAGGGACTGATTGAACAGAGCAGCATCTGGTTTTGACTGGTTGATCCCTTGGCAATACACACACTAATGCTGACACACACATTTGACTGGTTGGTCCCTTGGCAACACACACACACACACACACATAGTGATGAGTGTTCATGCCCAGACTGGAGTGTTCCCAGACGGGCTCTAACTGAAAGGAATTGAAAGGCAAATGTTTTACATGTAATACCCATGTAGATGACATGTTCACATGTTCACTGTGTTTCTGACCCATAAAGCAGATGAGAGGAGGAGAGGGATGGAGAGAAGGAGAGAGGGGAGGAGAGAAGGAGAGAGGGGAGGAGAGGGGGAAAGAGAGAAGGAGAGAGGGATGGAGAGAAGGAGAGAGGGATGGAGAGGAGGAGAGAGGGATGGAGAGGAGGACAGAGGGATGGAGAGAGGAGAGGGATGGAGAGAAGGAGAGCAGGATGGAGAGAGGAGAGCAGGATGGAGAGAGGAGAGCGGGATGGAGAGAGGAGAGAGGGATGGAGAGGAGAGGGATGGAGAGAGGAGAGAGGGATGGAGAGAGGGATGGAGAGGAGAGAGGGATGGAGAGAGGGATGGAGAGGAGAGAGAGGAGAGAGGGATGGAGAGAAGGAGAGCGGGATGGAGAGAGGGATGGAGAGAGGGATGGAGGAGAGAGGGATGGAGAGGAGAGAGGGATGGAGAGAGGGATGGAGAGGCTGAGAGAGGGATGGAGAGGAGAGAGGGATGGAGAGGTGCAGGATGGGATTGGGGAGGAAGACTGGAGAAAGGAGAACTGGCCTTCAAGAAGTGAAGCAGGGAGGGGATTGGGTGGTGAGAGGGATGGAGAGGAGGAGAGAGGGATGGAGAGATAGGGAGGGAGGGGTGGAGGGAGTGCATGAGGAAGGGATTCAGAAATTAGAGTTTATTTAGAGAAATTAAGACTTGTCCTGTCCAGCTGTCCACTGTCAGCTTGTCCCCTCCATGTGTCTACTGTAGATACTGTACTTCCTGGTCAGCTTGTCCCCTCCATGTGTCTACTGTAGATACTGTACTTCCTGGTCAGCTTGTCCCCTCCATGTGTCTACTGTAGATACTGTACTTCCTGGTCAGCTTGTCCCCTCCATGTGTCTACTGTAGATACTGTACTTCCTGGTCAGCTTGTCCCCTCCATGTGTCTACTGTAGATACTGTACTTCCTGGTCAGCTTGTCCCCTCCATGTGTCTACTGTAGATACTGTACTTCCTGGTCAGCTTGTCCCCTCCATGTGTCTACTGTAGATACTGTACTTCCTGGTTATATAACTGCTGCTGATGTCATTTACATCTGCTACAACCAGCCTCTCTTTCTTTCCAGAGTAGAGTAGACATTCTTCTGCACAACCACATGATCTGTCTGTCTGCCTGCCTATGTGTCTGCCGGACAGACAGAACATTTCTCTGTCTTTCCAAAGACAAGTAAACTGCCATAAATGAGTAACCTAAACTGTAAATGCAGATGTTTTAAAAAATGTTTTATTTTAAATTACAGTATATACAACTGGGTGGTAGAAGCAGTCTGAACAACCTTGTCAAGCCTTACAGGATGAATGCTTAGCAACAGAGAAGACCAGCTTAGCGCTACATGTACTAGAGAACAAGCTATTGTACAATACAACATGCTACAGTATAGTACTGTACAAATCAACATAGCACACTGCAATATAGTACAGTATAATATAGCTCAGTATAATATAGTACAGTACACTACAATATAGTCCAGGAGAGTACAGTATAGCACAGTCTAGTACAGGACACTATAGTTCAGTACACTATAGTACAGTACCACACAATATAGTTCAGTACACTATAGTACAGTACACTATAGTTCAGTACACTATAGTATAGTACAGCACAGTACTATAAAATACAGTGAAGGCTGTTAGCGAACACAGTATAATTAACATGAGGAGCTCTGCTCATCTCAGACATAAAACAAAATTTTTATCAGTTCATCTTTTTACATCCTAGTTCTTCCGTTCTGATTCTGATTTCTAGGTTCTAAGCTCTGTGTTCTGGGTTCTAGGCTGTGGGTTCTGGTTCTGTCCTGGCTCCAGCTCCAGAGAACGACAGACCTGCAGTATGTCTGTTCTGTCCTCACAGGGGGCGGACTCATCGCCTCTGGGCCGCGTACGGATAGGCTACTGATCAGGAGTTGTGAAATATCCGTGCTCTGATTGGTCGTACGCATCCGCATGCACTCGAATATCGGGCTTTTCTCAACTTTTGAGTCTCTATTTCGGGAGGGTTGAATTTGCTCGCGGACATTTCGAGAATTGAGTGAAATGCTCTCATACATAGGAACTGCAAAGCAACGCACTGCGTAGTCAGTTTAAAAACGTAGCAAAAAACTCATAACTTACAACTACTTTTCCCAGAACACCCCTCTCCTTCCTCCCTTCCTGTCGGCAGCGATGCCTTCCCACAACACACGGCCAACAGGAAGCTAGTAGGCGAAGATGACGTCATAGTTGACCTGATGCCCGTTGTCCCAGGCGTACAACTTCCTGTCCAGGGGGTTGTAGTCCAGCTGGGTGGTGAGGCTGTAGTTGGAGGAGAAGGGCAGCCGGGGCACCATCTGAGTGTGCGTGTGCGTGTCGAAGGCGTACGAGACGTTGGCATGGGCGCGGTCGTAGCTGTCCACGGCGTACAGCACCCCGCAGATCAGGAAGGTGTTTCCATAGTAACGCCTCCTTAGCCCCGTGCGGAAGGAGGCCTCGGGTCGGAGGTCGCGGGCGTTGAGGCGACTCAGGACGATCACTTCCTGGTGGAACCCCTCCAGGTCGATGGCGGGGTACAGAAGCCACACCCCTCCCTCATCCACCGCCAGCTCCATCTCCGATTGGCCCTCCCCCCTCCAGGGAATGGTGGCGTCGCCTGGCTCCGCCTCCAGCAGCACGGCGTCCTGCAGAGTGGTCCACGCCGCCACGTGGCGCCCACGCAGGCTGAACCTGATGATGTCACGCGAGAAGGCACGGTTGTAGTAGAAGGAGCCCTGGTGGACCACGTGGCCAGTTCCCGTCCAGCTGTACGGGAGCTTGTAGGAGTTACTGGCCTGGCCTGGAGGGACAACCAAGAGATGACACAGAGTTACTGGCCTGGAGGGCCAAGAAAATATCATCAGTAATTCGAAAACTAGATTCAGTTTTAGAACATTCATGAATCATTCAGTCAGTAGGTGTTGTTCTGGACTGATTTAAAGACATGAACCTAGATATTCTCAGCAGAGAGGCGGAGCTACCGGAGAGGCGGAGCTACCGGAGAGGCGGAGCTACCGGAGAGGCGGAGCTACCGGAGAGGGGGAGCTACCGGAGAGGCGGAGCTACCGGAGAGGCGGAGCTACCGGAGAGGCGGAGCTACCGGAGAGGCGGAGCTACCGGAGAAGTGGAGCTACCGGAGAGGGGGAGCTACCTGATTTGAATGTGTCCAGATCTCGGAACTCCAGCAGGTTGTTGCCGTAGTGATAGTTGGTGACGTAGATGACCTGGCCGTTGCCCTTGGAGTCCTTCATCCAGGCTCCCTGACTGCGGCCGAACGTGTTGACTGTGGTGGGCTCTGAGATGCTGGCCAGGGTGTCTTTACACAGACCTGCCAGCCACACAGGAACACACGTTGGATAAAGGAGCAGCTAAATTAATATATTATATTACAAACATAAAAACACAAACCTAGAAACACACATATAAACAGACATGTGAACACAGAAAAAAAAACCTGGCAACCCACATAGAAACACCCAAACACACGAGCACACACACTCAGGTACCTGGGTCCCTGGGCGTGGTGACGCTGGCATCTGCAGGGCTCTCGGTCCAGCTGAGACGGGTTCTGCTTCGGGGGGAATTTGGTGCTGGGCTGGGAGATGGGGTCAGACCAGGTCTGCTGGGCTCCACCAGGCTGGGCATGGCCGTGGTTCGGGGTGCGGTGGTGGTTGTGGTTGGTTTTGTGGTTGTGGTTGGTTTGGTGGTGGTTGGTTTGGTGGTGGTTGTGGTTGGTTTGGTGGTGGTTGTGGTCAGTTTGGTGGTTGTGGTCAGTTTGGTGGTTGTGTTTGGTTTGGTGGTTGTGGTCAGAGGGGTGGTGGAAGGTACGGATGTTTCCGGTTCGGCCTGGGTCTCTGTAGTTACTGTGGTCTTAGCCCAGTTTTAGTCCCAGTCTTAGACCCAGCCCCAGTCTTAGCCGCAGCCCCAGTTTTAGTCCCAGACCCAGTTTTAGCCCCAGACCCAGTTTTAGTCCCAGCCCTAGGCATGGTGGGTTCTGGCAGGTCCCGGGAGTCACTGAATGTGTTTGCTCCTGGTGGGAGAAGAGCTGGTTTAGTTTTTGGTTGTTAGTTTTTCAGTCTAGTTGACATCTAGTTTCACCGTGTCTGGTATCTGAGTTGTGGTTACTGTGTCTGGTATCTGAGTTGTGGTTACTGTGTCTGGTATCTAAGTTGTGGTCACCGTGTCTGGTATCTGAGTTGTGGTTACTGTGTCTGGTATCTGAGTTGTGGTTACTGTGTCTGGTATCTAAGTTGTGGTCACTGTGTCTGGTATCTGAGTTGTGGTCACCGTGTCTGGTATCTGAGTTGTGGTCACCGTGTCTAGTATCTGAGTTGTGGTCACCGTGTCTGGTATCTGAGTTGTGGTCACCGTGTCTGGTATCTGAGCTGTGGTTGCTGTGTCTGGTATCTGAGTTGTGGTCACTGTGTCTGTTATCTGAGCTGTGGTTGCTGTGTCTGGTATCTGAGTTGTGGTCACTGTGTCTGGTATCTGAATTGTGGTCACTGTGTCTGGTATCTGAGTTGTTGTCACTGTGTCTGGTATCTGATTTGTGGTCACTGTGTCTGGTAAACACAGACCGTTCCTTGGATCTGACCACTGAAACACTGTTAGAACTAAACGCTTCAGATCCTTGACCTTCTGCTGTACTTTAGTACATTAATTATATGGCGCTTTGGATAAAAGTGTCTGCTAAATTAATACAAATGTTAGTAAAATGTAGAATATTTCAGTGATCACCTGTCTCCCCTGCTCCTCTCCCTTTCTCAGGCTCCGCCTTGTAGAAGGTCACACCCCTTATGACTGAGCCGCTAGGCCCCGCCCCATCGGATTTCATTGGCTGCTCTGATCCGTCCCTCGTCTCTGATTGGCTAATCTTCAGCACTGGTCGGTTTGACCCCTGACCCCCGACAACGTGTTCCTCATACTTCCTCTGTAACAGGAAGTACATCACCTCAGCATGATTACAGAGAGAGAGCGGGAGGGGGGGAGGGAGAGGATGGGAGATGGAGGGAACTAGAAAGAGTGAGGGGGAGGCAGAAAGAGTTAGACATAAAGAGAGAGAACTTAAGAAGGAAAGAGAGGCAGAGAGTGAAAAGAGAGGTGAGGAGAGAGGAGGTAGGATAGAGGAGGTAGGATAGAGGAGGTAGGATAGAGGAGGTAGGAGAGAGGAGGTAGGAGAGAGTAGGTAGGAGAGAGGAGGTAGGAGAGAGGAGGTAGGAGAGAGTAGGTAGGAGAGAGTAGGTAGGAGAGAGGAGGTAGGAGAGAGTAGGTAGGAGAGAGTAGGTAGGAGAGAGGAGGTAGGAGAGAGTAGGTAGGAGAGAGTAGGTAGGAGAGAGGAGGTAGGATAGAGGAGGTAGGATAGAGGAGGTAGGAGAGAGGAGGTAGGAGAGAGTAGGTAGGAGAGAGTAGGTAGGAGAGAGGAGGTAGGATAGAGGAGGTAGGATAGAGGAGGTAGGATAGAGGAGGTAGGAGAGAGGACAGTACCTCAGAGATGGAGTAAGCTGCAGCAGTGTCCTTCTTCAGAGAAGGTTGTAGCTCCTCCAGACGCTTCCTCTTCTCCAGCCTCTGCTGGGCCCTCCTCTCCTTCTCCCGCTCCTTCTCTTCCCCCGAGCGAACCTTCACACTCACTCGCTCCGTGCGGTTCTGAGCAAAGACCTGGACACACACGCAAGTAACAATGACGATACTGACTGTGTGTGTGTGTTAAGACACGGGCGTGCGTGTGTGTGTCTGTGTGTGTGTGCGCAGTACCTTCTCTATGTGACTGACACGGCTCAGTAGCTTGGTGGTGACAGACTGCAGTTTCACCAGGTCCAGCCCATACAGGGCACCCTCCAGCAGGTCCATAATGGCGGCCAGCTACACAGCAGACAAACTGAACCTCACATTCACCTTTTTACATTTCAGTCATTTAGCAGACGCTTTTTATCCAGGGTAACATGTTGAGCTCAGAGTTCAGGATGGGTCTTTACCAGTCTGAGTAACATCTCAGCTAACAGGCACGGTAAATAATCAATATGAATTCATTAGTATTCATATCTTTGATCACCTTAATGTCATCTTTTCCCGCCTCCTGTAGTTTCTTGAACCGGAAGTCGCCCTCGCACGGGTTCAAGGCGGACGGCGGGGCGATGCACGCGCATTTTTTACAGTTGGGTCCCACCGTAACCGTCTCCACGGTGTAAAAGTCCTCGGCGCGCGCGCTGCCCTCCTCTATCCGTTGGCAGGCGCTCCGGCTGAGCGGTCTGACCACGCATTTGCAGCGGCAGTCCGCGCCCTCGGACAGCGTCTTTACCTTGTCGTAGTCACCGAGAAGCTGGCGGGAGACAAGGCACGGTGGTGGAGTGGACATATACACAAACACACACACACACACACACACACACACACATAGGCTACAGTGTCTTACAGATACGCACTCTCACACACACACGCGCGCGCACATACACTAGCAAAATCATACATTTAGTTAATCTCTGACGAAAATAATTCAATCCGCTTTTACCTGAGTTAATATGTTCTCCTGGTTTTCCATCTCGTCTTCCAGAGTCCCCGTAGTTCGCCCCTTTACTGTAGCGGTCTGCTCCGTGGTCGTAAAACTGGATCGGGTATGGTTCACGGGGTTCACCGGGCTCTCCGTAGCCGCACTAGAAGCGACCGGCGCACAAGTCAGAGCCCCGTACCACAGCACGAGCAGAAACGGGATTCTAGACATGACTTCAAACAGTAAACAAACGGAAAATAGATACTGATTTAAGATTAACGTATAAAAACAGGAGTCTGCAAGACCAGACGGGAGTCTAAATAGTCAGTTTATTCCTGAGACAATTTCTTCATCGTCTCCCACAGAGAAGAACTGAGTAACCAGTAGACTATATCTGATATATCTGCTGATTTGGGAAACTATCTCCTTTATTCCCCCTTCTGTGACTGGTCCGTTTAGTGCGCGGTCCCGGTGGCTCCCTGTTGATGAACCGACCAGAGAGAGTAGTAACGGCTGGGTGTGCTGAATGGGACGGGCGAGACTAAAGGGCGCGCAGGGTGGAGCCAGGTCCGGTAGCGGGGCTCGAGGAGGGGGCAACATGTGGAAAGTTCATTTTCAAACATCCGAATCTAATATGGCAGTTATGTATGTGACGTTCAGTGATTCAAAAGTAAATAAAGTAATGTTGCTAAATTTGCAATAGTCCATTACCTTAGCATTCTAATGAATGTTAGAATTAAGTCAACATGTATTGCTGTATTTTGGAACGTAAATAAATAGTCTATAGGGGAGACAGTTAGGTACAAAATACTTAATAGCCAATTTAGTGAACACTTTTTTTCTTCGAAATAAAGGAGGCTCGAACTCCAGATGACACGTTTCAGTGCGTAAACCCTGTGCGTAAAGACGGGCTTTCACAGAGCCAGTCCAAGAGTTACCAGACGGCGCCACCTAGCGGGTTGATGCAGTTACTGTTCCGCAGTGATGAGTGGTCTCCGCTACACTAGAGAACGTGTCTATCTGAATATTGTTTACACAATCCATGAATGAATGAATTGTTGTATGCATTTGTCTATATCTCAGACAGACGGTAGTTATCTTTTTAGATTTAGGTACGTGATTTCTCTTGAGTCTCTTGTCCATCTGGATATAAGTATAGATGTGGTATGTAATACCGTGTCTTACCAGAAGGGGGCACCAGGTGAGGCGCCCGTGGACACGCTGTAGAGAAGACGCTCTGATCTAAAGAGCGCCGCTGTCATTAGAACTTTCTGTAAGAACACTGGAACACTTAGAGGTTCCAGACAGTACCCCAGCAGAACCGTTATTTATGGTTATGTGTGGAACCTGTCTAAAGCCTTCTGGGTTTACCTCTGTCAATGTTGTTTATGTCAGAACAACCAGTCTTTGTACTGTGGTGTTCTAGAAGGTTCACCAGCAGCAGTGTTCTAGAACTGTTCTTATCCCACTTATTGTCCTCAATCTAGAACACAACTCCTCAACTTCTACAGACAAGGATTTGAGCCACACACACACACACCCAAATACACGCACAAACACACACACACACACCCATTCACACACACACACACACAGACCCCTGTAGCCTGGCAGACGTACTCAGTCAGAACAACAGACTATTGTGTTGGCTTACCGCCCTCCAGCAGTGTACAGCACACACACTCTCACACACACACTCTCACACACACACTCTCACACACACACTCGCACAGACACACTCTCACAGACACACACTCACACACACACTCTCACACACACACTCACACACCCCCAGGCCCACTCTCTCCTCCTCTTGCTCAGCGGTGAAGTGCTGACTATAATGGAGCCTTGATTTAGCACCATGTTTCACATCACCTGGTTGGAAGGAAGGTAGACATGAGGAAGACACAGGCTCTGGGAGGCTGGGGGAGGCTGGGGAGAGGGAGGAGGGGCTGGGGGGCTGAGGAGGAGGCTGGGGGAGGCTGGTGAGAGGGAGGAGGGGCTGGGGGACTGAGGAGGAGGCTGGGGGAGGCTGGTGAGAGGGAGGAGGGGCTGGGGGACTGAGGAGGAGGCTGGGGGAGGCTGCTGAGAGGCTAGGGAGAGGGAGGAGGGGCTGGGGGACTGAGGAGGAGGCTGGGGGAGGCTGGTGAGAGGCTGGGGAGAGGGAGGAGGGGCTGGGGGACTGAGGAGGAGGCTGGAGGAGGCTGGTGAGAGGGAGGAGGGGCTAGGGGACTGAGGAGGAGGCTGGGGGAGGCTGGTGAGAGGGAGGAGGGGCTGGGGGACTGAGGAGGAGGCTGGGGGAGGCTGGTGAGAGGGAGGAGGGGCTGGGGGACTGAGGAGGAGGCTAGGGGAGGCTGGGGAGAGGGAGGAGGGGCTGGGGGACTGAGGAGGAGGCTAGGGGAGGCTGGTGAGAGGGAGGAGGGGGCTGGGGGACTGAGGAGGAGGCTGTGGGAGGCTGGGGAGGATGGGGAGAGGTTGGTGGAGGAGGATGGAGGATGGGATTATGGTCTGAACTTGCCCCAGCTGTCAAACCTTTATATTTATGGTGACACAAGCACCAACCTGTGTTACTTACAATTGTTGTGGAGGTAGAAGGAGGACAGTGTGTGTGTGTGTGTGTTGGAGAGGGGGAGAGAGGAGGGGAAGGTTGAGGAAGAGTTGGAGGGGTGAGAGGGAGGAGGGGTGAGGAGGAGGGGTGAGGTGAGGAGATCTTGCTGCATGCAGGGACTGAAACACTCATATCCTGATCATATGTGTAGCAGAGGTGGTTCAGACCTCCTGGCCTGCCTGGGACATTTCTGCTGCCACACAACAGGGGGTCACTTTGGCCTAATGGCAGGGTTTAGGCCAACAACTTAAATCCATCTCTGGTTTGATCTCTGAAGATCTATTTTACTATAACAGCATTCATGAGAGTATATACACCAGAGTACTGAATTCTCCCCTCCCTCCCTCCCTCCCTCCCTCCCTCCCTCCCTCCCTCCCTCCCTCCCTCCCTCCCTCCCTCCCTCCCTCCCTCCCTCCCTCCCTCCCTCCCTCCCTCCCTCCCTCCCTCCCTCCCTCCCTCCCTCCCTCCCTCCCTCCCTCTCTACCCCCCCTCCACCCTCCCTCCCTCTCTACCCCCCCTCCACCCCCCCTCCCTCCTGCCTCAGAGTTCCATGTGGAACAGCTTAGAGCCTCACATTGCAAAACGTGAAACATGGCAGAGCTGGCAGAACCAGCCTGCAGACCAGCCTGCAGAACCAGCCTGCAGACCAGCCGCTAAACCAGCCTGCAAACCAGCCTGCAGACCAGCCGCTAAACCAGCCTGCAGACCAGCCGCTAAACCAGCCTGCAAATCAATCAGTGAACAGACACTCAGCCAGCTTGGTCAGTGTGCCAGAATGTGAGGACCTGTATGTGATTCTGCTTCACCTCTTCTGACCCCTCGACTTCGTTGTATCCCTGGATGTGAATCCAGATGATGGGAAAGCTTGTATCTCTTCTGTGTCTTTTTCTCTCTCTCACACGCACACACCTTACACACACTCAAAGTGAGTCTGTGAGTTTCTGGTTCTGGTCGTGGATCACGTCACTCTGAGCTTGTATGACCGAACCCACCCCTTCCGTCCCCGCGCGGCCGGCAGGTTACCGGGCGCCTTTCAAGCATCACGGATTTTCATCCCACTACATCTCAGCACGAGCCTCCCTTTCGAGCGGCGGGTTAGGTCGGGGGGGCGAGGTCTCCTCGTTCTTAAATGAACCATGTTCTGCCTCCGGAGCGCGAGACCCGCGGTTCTTCTAACCTACAGTGTGCTCTTGCTAATCGCGTTATCTGACACGGCGTCAAGCAACAACGATAAGGTAAATCGCAAACTTTTCATTTAACATTTCAGTTGTGATAAAACTCAATGGTAGTCTTCTTCGCTAAAGCACCGACGCGACGTCCTTAGACCCTCCGTTACAGCACGAGCTACATTTTCACTCAAAATATCCGATCTCCAGAATAGTTCAGAGAGTTGTAAACTGGTCTCTCTCAGGAGAATAGTCTTTTTCTTTTAAAAACCGCGCTGACCGAGTCTATCGGATCCTTGTGGGAACGGTTCCGCTTCTCCGAGTTTCGCCGGTCCCGTTTTCCCAGTAGTCTTCGGCTCGTAGATCAAAGCGCAGCTGGAGTCAGTCTCCCGGCCCGCAGTTTCCGACCCTGGCGGGGGTACGGAGGGACTGTTGCAGATTATTATAACAGCTACGGAACCCGGGTCTCTAATGGGAAACTGCAGACGGGAGGCGAGAACGGTGGACCGGAAGGTTAGGCTCCAGGCTAGTCTGAAACTCGGTTTCTACTAAGTTTGTTGGGGTCGCATTTAAAGGAGCTACATGTTTCCGAACTAGTCGTTTGGAAGTCCACCGTCAACAGACGTGACTTTCTATCTTCGCGAACCTGCCAGGTTTAAAAGGATTAAAGGCGCTATTACGGTCATCCTTTTTCAGTCTCGTGTCTGTGATGTATAGGTCGGTACACCCCCCCCCCCCCCCCCCCCCCCCCCACACACACAACACACACACACCACACAAACCGCCACCGCCCCCAGGCCTCCCGGCTTACCGGGTGCGCAGCGCGGGCTGGCACCGCACCAGACCACACCACCCTAGTAACACCCGGACTCCTAACCTGTTCCCGCCACGGTACCGACTACATAACTATTCGTCGCGCCGGTCCTGCGGCGGATGTTTTGTGAAGCGGTTAAAGAGGCTATTGTGTTCTCAGGTCCAGGGGTATTTAGACGGAGTCCTGTTGAGACAAGAACCAACCTAGACTAGCAGAGGAGAGAGAGAGAGATAGAGAGAGGGAGGAAGGGAGGGAGGGGGAGAGAGAGGGAGGGAGGGAGGGGGAGAGAGAGGGAGGGAGGGAGGGGGAGAGTTACTGGAGGAGATATAGAAGAGCAGGAGAGATGTGAGGGTGTGTATTTGCGTATGTGTGTGTGAGAGAGAGAAAGAAAGAGAGTGTGGCAGCAGCAACATTGCACAAGGTCTTTGCTGAGCTTGGAGAGAGATGCCTTGTTAAACTGAGGACAGAGGAGAAATCTGCTCTACATTTAGACAGAGAGAGGGGGAGGGGAGAGAGGGGGAGGGGGAGAGAGGGGGAGGAGGGGGAGAGAAACAGCAGGTATGACAGAGAGAAGGAGAGCGAGAAAGTGAAAGGGGGAGAGAGAGGGATGGCACTCAGGGAAGGAAAAGGAAAAAAGAGAGAGAAGACAAAAGGAGAGAGAAGAGAGAGAGAAAAGAGAGAGGAGAAAAGAGAGGGAGGATAGGAGACCTAAAGCTGAAATTCAAACCAGAGCTGGTGCACATGAAGCTTCTCTGAGCTTCAAATTCAGACCAAGACTTTAACTACAGACTGGAGGAGGGAGGAGAGAGGGAGGAGAGAGGGGAGAGAGGGAGGGGGAGGGAGGGGGAGGGAGGAGAGAGGGGGGGGAGAAAAGGGAAGAGAGAGAGGGGGCAGGGAGGAGTGTGGTGGGGTTACGGAGGGAGGATTATGTAATAACAGGGGAGGAGTCTGTCTCTATAAACTGTCTCTATGGGTGTCTGGTCCACACTGGGGGCAGTGTGTGTGTGTGTGTGTGCACAGCGAGTCACAGTGTGTGTGTGTGTGTGTGTGTGCACAGCGAGTCACAGTGTGTGTGTGTGTGCACAGCGAGTCACAGTGTGTGTGTGGTGCACAGCGAGTCACAGTGTGTGTCTCTCTGCCAGGACAGTAGTGACGGGAGAGAGGATCTCCAGGTGGATGCGTTCCTCCAGGGGCCCTCGGGCCAGGGCTGTGGCCCACAGACGGGTCCCCGGGCCTGGGGAGGAGCTGGCCCAGTGGTGGGGTGAGTGGAGCAGCTGGTCAACCTGCTCTCGTACCTGCGGGGGAGGGGTGAGGTCCCAGGAACGACACTGTCTGCAGCAGAGGTGAGTGTCGTGACATCATCATGTAACATCCACCATGTAACATCCACCGTGTAACATCTGTATGTAATGTCCACCATGTAACATCCACCGTGTAACATCCACCATGTAACATCCACCATGTAACATCCACCATGTAATATCCACCATGTAACATCCACCATGTAACATCCACCATGTAATATCACCATGTAACATCCACCGTGTAACATCCACCGTGTAACATCTGTATGTAATGTCCACCATGTAACATCCACCGTGTAACATCCACCATGTAACATTCACAGTGTAACATCCACCGTGTAACATCCACCATGCAACATCCACCATGTAACATCCACCGTGTAACATCCACCGTGTAACATCCACCGTGTAACATCCACCATGTAACATCCACCGTGTAACATCCACCGTGTAACATCTGCATGTAATGTCCACCATGTAACATCCACCGTGTAACATCCACCGTGTAACATCCACCATGTAACATCCACCGTGTAACATCCACCGTGTAACATCCACCGTGTAACATCCACCTTTTAATGTCCACCATGTAACATCCACCGTGTAACATCCACCATGTAACATTCACAGTGTAACATCCACCGTGTAACATCCACCATGCAACATCCACCATGTAACATCCACCGTGTAACATCCACCGTGTAACATCCACCGTGTAACATCCACCATGTAACATCCACCGTGTAACATCCACCGTGTAACATCTGCATGTAATGTCCACCATGTAACATCCACCGTGTAACATCCACCGTGTAACATCCACCATGTAACATCCACCGTGTAACATCCACCGTGTAACATCCACCGTGTAACATCCACCTTTTAACATCCACCATGTAACATCCACCATGTAACATCCACCATTTAACACCCACCGTGTAACATCCACCATGTAACATCCACCGTGTAACATCCACCGTGTAACATCCACCGTGTAACATCCACCGTGTAACATCCAGCAGGGTTATGTGGGGACTAGCCCAGTGTTCTGGAAGCTTGTCAGGGGGATGGCCAGAGCTAACATGCTAACATGCTAACATAACAGGCCACAGCACAGCACTCCACACACTCTCCACTCTAAATAGAGAGAGGGGAGAGAGAGAGAAGGAGGGAAGTAGACAGAGAGAGAGGAGTACAAGGAGGAGTGGAGAGAGAGAAGGAGAGAGAGAGAGACAGTGTAAGACGTTTCCCTTGACTAATAACCTCTGGCACCCCCTCCCCCCCCCCCCTCCCCCCCACCGCCTGAAGGAATGTCCTGAGGAATGACCATCAATCCCTCCAGACCGAGAACACTGTTGGCAGGTCACATGATGAGGGTCATCGAAGTGTGAGTGTGTGTGTTAGAGAGAGTGAGAGTGTGTATGTGTGTTCAAGTGTGTGTGTTAGAGAGAGTGAGAGTGTGTGTTTGAGCAGTGTTTATAATGGGGCGGTTAGTGCTGGGTCTGGGGCATTAGCAGAGATCTGCTGGCTGATAAGACCTGCACACCAGCTGGAACACATTAACACTTCTCTGGGGGGGGCAGGAGTAGATGGGGGGGGGGATAGACAGGGGGAGAAAGAGGAAGAGAGAGAGAGGAAGAGAGAGAGGAAGAGAGAGAGAGGAAGAGAGAGAGAGAGGAAGGTTCCACTTTAGTAATGCTACATGTATTACCTTGTGGGGTTGAATCCCACATTCCCTGTACATAGGATGGGTATAGCTCAGGGGTATAGCCCAGAGTATTTGACTGCAGGACAAGAGCTCACAGGTTTAAATCCCTGTTGGATGAATGCGTCTGACTAACCCGTAAATATAACGTTAGTTGTGTGGTACTTTCTGTTCCTGCAGACTTAGCTCCGCCCACAACATCAACTCTTCCTTCTGTGTCGGCTCACCTAAACAGTACCAGCTCTGCCCCAGCCAGGTAACCATGGTGACCCTCCCCAGACCTCCTCCTTCACCCTCCTTCACTCTCCCTCTCTCTCCATAAACTTTCCTCAAACTCCTTCCTCACCCTCCCCAATGCTCCTTCCTTCCCTCACCCTTCCCTCACCCTCCCTCACTCTCTCACCCTTCCCTCACCCTCTCACCCTCTCACCCTCCCTCACCCTCTCACCCTCCCTCACCCTTCCCTCACCCTCCCTCACCCTTCCCTCACCCTCTCACCCTTCCCTCACCCTCTCACCCTCTCTCACCCTCCCTCACCCTTCCCTCACCCTTCCCTCACCCTCTCACCCTTCCCTCACCCTCTCTCACCCAGTCAGATAAACGATCACGTTTCCAGCTATCTGCTGTGTGCTATGCATAGACAAAATATTTATTGTAATATCTCTCTATTTCTCTCTTCCCCATTCTGTGGATGTGTGTATATATGTGTGTGTGTGTGTGTATATATATATGTGTGTGTGTGTGCATATATGTGTGTGTATGTGTGTGTGTGTATATATGGGTGTCTGTGTATATATGTGTGTGTGTGTGTATATATGTGTGTGTGTGTGTGTATATATATGTGTGTGTGTGTGTATATATGTGTGTGTGTGTGTATATATATATGTGTGTGTGTGTATATATGTGTGTGTGTGTGTGTATATGTGTGTGTGTGTGTATATATGTGTGTGTGTGTGTATATATATGTGTGTGTGTGTGTATATATGTGTGTGTGTGTGTATATATATGTGTGTGTGTGTATATATGTGTGTGTGTGTGTGTATATGTGTGTGTGTGTGTGTGTGTGTGCAGCCCTGCCCCAGCAGCAGTGTAAGCTTCAAACAGCAGCAGTGCTCCCAGTTCAACTCCAAGGCGTTTGGCAGGAGGCACTATGAGTGGGTCCCCCTATACCCAGGTGAGACCCCTGGCTGGACGGCTGGGCCCCTGGCTGGATGGCCGGCCGACCTTCCGACCTGATGACAGTGTTTCCTGTTTCTCTGACCTGTGGACAGCTGTTGTCATGGGGATGGGGTTTGGGGTGTTATGACTGATACATGATACATGACATCCCCTCTCTCCCGTCTGGTGAATACATTAAATGACATCATCATTATAACTTCCCCTCTGCCCCCCTCACACTCGGCCCCCTGCTCCCTGGTTACCATAGTTACCCTTACATCCCAGGCAGTGATGTCACAGTTTGGCCCGATGCCAGGACAAATTAATATCCTGTACAAGATCCTGCAACTTCTCATTCTGCTCCTGATGTCACTTCCTGTGTAGTATTCTACACCGTCCCATTGTCCTGTGATGTCACCTCCTGTGTATGGTCCTACATATTTTTATTCTACAATGTCACATCTTGAGCATGAGTCTTCAGTGTCTCATCACTCTGTGATGTCACTTCCTGTGTGTGATCCTACACCATCTTATCATTCTGTGATGTCACTTCCTGCGCTTGGCCCTGTCCAGACGACTACATCAGCATCTCCAACAAGCCGTGTGACCTGCAGTGCACCACCTCCTCTGGAGAGAGACAGCTGCTGGTCCCTGCTCACGACGGGACGTACTGCCGCGACGGAGCCCACCAGGGGGTCTGCATAGAGGGGCACTGCCAGGTACACACACACACACATCCTAAAACACACCTGCTCTTACATAAACCATCCTGACCCCTGACCCCTCCCCCCTGACCCCTCCCCCCTGACCCCTCCCCCCTGACCCCTGACCCCTCCCCCCTGACCCCTCCCGCCTGACCCCTCCCCCCTGACCCCAGCCAGTGGGCTGTGACGGCCTGCTGTACTCCAGTAAGACGGTGGACATGTGTGGCGTGTGTGGAGGCCACGGTGCTTCCTGTCAGCGCGTGTCTGGAATCTTCCGGAGAGGAACCACTCACCTAGGTACTACACACACACTTACTACACAAACACACTCACCTAGGTACTACACACATACACACTCACCTAGGTACCAGCTACAGTCCTACTTGGAGCATTGCTATAGGTAGTATTAGCTACAGTTCTAGGTGATGTTGACGGCTGATTCTGTTGCAGGTTACGTGTTCATCACCAACATTCCTGCCGGGGCCTCCGACATCCAGATCATAGAGAGACGCAAGACAGAGAACATCCTGGGTGAGAACTTGAAACGTACTAGAACCAGAACGTACTAACCTAGGCCTAGAACCACAACATACGGGCTAAGAACCAGGACTAGAAAGTTCTACAGAAGAAGAAGATCTAGAACTTGGAAAAATCTGTCTTAGAAGCAAAACTTTCTTCCTGATAAAGTTACATTCACCTTGTCAGATGAACACAACACTCATCTAATCACATGAAGCGTTTCCTCTGAAAGCTCGCCCACTGTCCTGCCACTTCCTCCCTCTAGCCCTATCAGACGAGGCTGGGCACTTCTTCTTCAATGGGAACAGCGTGATTGACAACCCCAGGAACTTCCGTGTGGCTGGGACAGTGTTCAAGTACCGCCGGCCCTCCACCTTCTTCTCTGAGGGTCTTGAGTACATCATCGCCCAGGGCCCCACCAACCTCGGCATAAACTTGATGGTAAACTTTTTATCAAAAGTATTTTAGTAACCGTTCAAACAGTTTTTTTTTTTTTTTTTTTTACCTTTCAAAAAAGAAATCTGTTTTACCTTTCAAAACTTTTTTTCCTAAAATATTTATTCAACCTTTCAAAACTTTTATTTTAAACTTTCGTTTAGTAATCAATGTTATGACTTAGTTATGAGTGTTATATTTGTTATATCTCTTTCTGTTTCTTTCTCTCTCTCTCTCTCTCTCTCTCTCTCTCTCTCTCTCTCTCTCTCTCTCTCTCTCTCTCTCTCTCTCTCTCATCCTCTCATCTCCGTTTGGTTTTAGTACAACAACCTGAATGGCAAGATGCCCCACATCACGTATGAGTACACTGTCCCCAGCCACCCTGCCCCTCGCACAGCCACGCCCCTCCACCAAGCCTCTTTAGACTCCTCCCTCTTTGAGGCCGCTCCCGGAGACACACTGCAGGGGACGCTGGAGACACGCCCCTCTCAGAGCCACGCCCCCCATGGCCATGCCCCCCACGACACGCCCACCAATAGCACTTCCTCCCAGCTCTCCTCCCACGACAATGAGATAGACGTCATGGAAGACCTTGAGAAACTGTCCAATAACAACGCCACCCAGGGCCAATCAGATCCTCAGCTGGAGCGAGAGGGGGCGGAGCCGGAGAAAGAAGGGCTGGACGAGGATGGGGATTGGCTGGAGGGAGACAGGAGAGAACAGCCTGACCTGGAAAAGGAGGAGCTAGACACAGAGGAGGAGGAGCTGGAGCGGGCGGCGGCCATTTTGTTCTACAGACCTGCCAGTGATGTCATCGGTGACATCATCACTCACAATGACCTTCAGGATCAGGAGAGACCGGTTCCCGCTGGTTACCGTGAGTCTGATGAGTTGATGAGTCTCAGCAATGACTTTTTATATCCAGTCTCAACATTTACATTTGAGTCTTTTTGATTTAGATTTTTTTGTTGTTGTTCTTATTTAGTCTGACAATACCTTAATGATTATAAATAAATTCTGGCTGTGCTGAATGTCATAAATTGTAAAGTCTAAAGAGGGTATCTCACAGTCCCAGATAGTGATCTACTATGTGCATCACCAGGGACGGATTCCAACTTGATTGACAGCAACACAGCCAATCCCAATGCCACTGGCCCAGCCAAGCCCCTCCCCCACCATCGCAGCCTCATTATGGACCTCTTCCTCTCTCCTGGCCCTCCAGGCCACGCCCCCAGACCGCCCCCCTGCCCAGAGAGCCCCGCCCCCTGCTCCGTCAATCAGCTCAATGCCTCCTCTGGATTGGACAACCGCCTGGTGGTGGAGGCATACGCTGGGAGTCTGGACCTGCAGCTTCACGGCCCTCCTGAGGATGCAAGCTCCCCCTACGGGCTCCTGTATGAACTGCAGCCCAACAGCACCCAAACTCTCTCAGCCAATCAGCTGAACCTGCATGAGGTGCTGCCTGTCCAAGGACCCAGCACGGAGAGGTGAGTTGGAGAGAAGGAGGGAGGGGTGGAAAGAGGGGGTGAGGGGAATGGAGGGACAGAGGGAGATGAAGGGATGGATGGATAGAGGGATGGCATGAATCATCATACACTTAAATATGTTAGCGTGTCTGTTCCTGTAGTTGCTACCCTGTCAGGTAAACGTTTCTGCTCAACCCACTTACCTCCCCCTTTTCCTCTCCTCCTCCTCCTCTCCCCTCTTCTCCCCTCTCCCCCCTCCCCTCCTCTCCCCCCCAGCAGTAATGAGTTTGAGGTGGGCTCTCTGGAGCAGGACATCAGTCTGGCTGACATGTACAGGTGGAAGGTCTCAGCCTACGCCCCCTGTAGCTCAACCTGCACCACAGGTAAACACACACACACAACTCCCCACCCACACTTACACAAATGTTTAGTAAAACAAGCCCCCCCCTGACGGCCCCTCTGTGTGCAGGCATCAGCACGTCCTATGCCCTGTGTGTGAGGTACGACGGCACGGAGGTGGACGAGGCCTACTGTGATGCTCTCACCAGACCCGAGCCCACCCACGAGTTCTGCACCGGCAAGGACTGTCTGCCCAGGTAAGGGACCACCTCCCAGAGCTATACGAGTCAGTCCTCCTGCACCAGCTACGCTATTCTCAATAGCTCATGGACCAGTGGAAACTGGGCTCCATGGAAACCAGGTTCCATGGTTAGCGGGCTCCATGGTAACCAGGTTCCATGGTTAGCGGGCTCCATGGTAACCAGGTTCCATGGTTACCGGGCTCCATGGTAACCAGGCTCCATGGTAACCGGGCTCCATGTCCCAGGTGGGAGAGCAGTCGCTGGAGCGAGTGTTCTAGAACCTGCGGTGAGGGGTTCCAGTTCCGGACGGTGCGCTGCTGGAAGATGATGTCACCGGGGCTGGACAGCTCCGTGTACGACGACCTGTGCGAGGGGGCGGAGCTACACAAGCCCACGTCTCGCAAGGCGTGCAGGAGCAGTAGCTGTGGCCCGCAGTGGGAGGTCTCTGATTGGTCGGAGGTACGAAAGTCTGTGTGTGTGGCGGGGTGTTATTGCATGTGTGTGTGTATGCTGTGTCATTGGATTAGTGTGTGTATTGTGTGTCATTGTGCGTGTCGTTGTACCAGTGCTCGGCAAGGTGTGGGGGGCGTGGCCTGAGCAGGAGGGAGGTGCGCTGCTCCATGGAAACCAGACTGTGTAACGATTCATCTCGACCAATCAGTGAGAAGGAGTGTGAAGGCCCGCCTTGCGATCGCAGGTGGACTGTGTCTGACTGGGGCCCTGTGAGTTACACACACACACACACACACACACATGAGCAAACACACAGGTGAGAATACACACACACATTTCCATAATATTCATTTTTGTTGTGCTCCTTTTTCTGTCTGTGTGTGTGTGTGTCTGCGTGTGTGTGTGTCTGCGTGTGTGTGTGTGTTGTCTAAGTGCTCAGGGGTGTGTGGTGAGGGCAGGATGACTCGTTACGTGGTGTGTAAGACGGCCAGTGGCAGCAGCATCTCGGAGGACCAGTGCGACCACACCCTCCGACCCCTGGCAGTGCAGCCCTGTGGAGACAGGAACTGCCCCGCCCACTGGGTGGAGCAGGAGTGGGAGCAGGTGAGGGGTAACCATGGAGATGACATCTGCATACGGTGTGTATGCTTTGTCAATCTGGCAGTCGTGTTTATCCAAAGCAACATACAAATAGTTCATAGAGTGTTTATGTACAATATCTACTTTGTAGCCATGATCAAAAGACTCAATGTTGTATATTCTGAACTCTTATAAATTGTTGTTCTATTTGTATGTGTGTTTTTCTGTGTCTGTGTGTCTGTGCCTGTCTGTGTGTGTCTCTGTGTGTGTGTGTGCGTGTGTGCGTGCGTGTGGCAGTGCAACGCCACGTGTGGTCGTGGCGTGCGTGTGCGTCAGGTGGTCTGTGCTGGACTGGAGGAGGGCGTGTTCAAGGGTTACCCGGAGCAGAGCTGTGACTCCTCCCCCAGGCCGCAGGATAGCTCCGCCTGCTTCCAGAGACCCTGCTCCAAATGGTTCACCACTTCCTGGTCCCAGGTACGTGTCATCAAGCCCCTCCCACTCCTAGGAGACCCAGCGAGGGGGCAAAACGTGCTACCACAGCAACGATTCCTTTGTGACTGTCTAGAAAGGAGATGTTTTGATGCGTAACTTCTCTCCTCTCTTCCTGTCCTCCTCCTCTCCTTCTCCTCCTCCTCTCCTCCACAGTGCAGTAAGACTTGTGGGAGTGGTGTCAGGGTGCGGGAGGTCAAGTGTTACCAAGGGGAGGAGCTAGGCCACAGCTGTGACTCCGCCCTCAAACCCGAGGCCAGACAGACATGTGAAGTCCTGCCCTGCCCCACGGACGCTCCCGGTAAGCCTCCCCTTCTCTCACCTCCTCCCTCCTTCCCTCCCTCCTTCTCTCACCTCCTCCCTCCTTCTCTCACCTCCTCCCTCCTTCCCTCCCTCCTTCTCTCACTTCCGCCCTCCTTTGATTTGCATTCACCAATGGCCTTTATGCTTATGTTTGTATGTATATGTATGGTGTGTGTGTATATGTATGGTGTGCCTGTGTGTGTGCCTGTGTGTGTATGGTGTGCCTGTGTGTGTGTGTGTATGGTCTGTGTGTGTGTGCCTGTGTGTGTGTGTGCCTGTGTGTGTGTGTGTGTGTGTGTGTATGGTGTGTGTGCGCCTGTGTGTGTGTGCTCTCCCCAGCTGCGGAGGACCAGTGTCAGGATAAGGTGACGGCGACCTGTGGGCTGGTGCTGAAGGTCCGGCTGTGTTCTCACTGGTACTACAGGAAGGTCTGCTGCCAGTCCTGCCACGGGAGGGGCCCCTGACCTCCGACCCCTGTTACCTGACCCTATACTGACCCCTGACCCCGCCCTAGGCCCCTTCCCCCCACACAATGTGAAGACCCCCCCAATCAGGAGAGCACACTGCTTTGTCCCCTCAGCCCCTCCCCTTGTAACCCCCCCCTGCCCCCCACCCCGCCCTATAGAGCCCCCTGACCCCCCCCCCCCCACCTCCTTTTGCCCCCCCACTCCCCCTGCTGGAGTCGCTTCTGATTTAGGTGCTACAACAACAACCCCCCCCACACTAAAGGTGCTATTTGTCCAACCAGACCACCCAAACACCCCTCCCTACCCTTAACCAGACCATGTGTAGATATAAGACCAGTACCCACCCCCTCCTCTCCCTGCCCCTCCTTTCCACAGGTGCTCTAACCAAGAGGTGTTGACCTTTAACCTCTGACCCCCTAGGCAGCTCCCCTCACCGTGGTTACAGAGAGACGAGCTCTCTCCCTCCTCTGCTGTAGAATGCCTGTCTGCCTCCTCTAACTCCTCTGTTTACCTGGTGTTGTTTATCTGTTGTTTACTTGTTTACAGAAATGTTGTTGTTGTTGTTTTTGTGGATGTTGTGGATGTACTTGTCCAGCTGGTGTTAGAGGAAAAAAAAATTAAACTCGGCTGATTTTGGAACTTCCGCTGTCTCGTCTTAATGATATCACAGTTCCTGTCTGGCCTTTATGATGTCATAGTTGCCTTTCTGGCCTTTATGATGTCACAGTTCTTGTCTGGCCATAGTTGTTTTTAAAGTTATGAACTAATAATTATATTTTCTTCAAACAGGAAGTGAGGTGTGTCCAAATGGGATAAACAGGAAGCTAGATCTGGATAGATTAATGCTCCCACTGGTGACAAGAACTCCAGCTGGAACCTGTTCCTCTCTATTGGAGAGAAGGAGGGGAGGGAGGAAGGGCGGAGGGAGGGAGGGGGAGGGAGGGCTGGAGGGAGGGGGGAAGAGAGAGAGAGAGTGAGAGAGGGAGGAGGATCGGTAACTAGGTATAATAATGACCCCTGGCTGTGTTCCTGTTATTAGAGTAAGGAGAAAACCCTCTTCTCCCCAACCCTTCCACCCTGTCATTACAGTTGCCATGGTCACCACTGGTGTTTGAGTTCAGGTAATCCCGCCCACATGAATCTCCTTCCCAGGAGAGAGCAAAGAACAAATCGCAGCGGAGGCTGTTGTGACGTGTCGACCAATCAGAGGTGTCACCTGCATGGTGGCACCTGGAACTATCACACAGACAGACTGGGAGACAGAACCTTCAATCAACATCTCAACACCGGATTCTACTGGACTAGAACTTACTGAACTAGACCAGACCAGTCTCCTCCAGAGCAGTCCAGACTAGACCAGTCCAAACCAGACCAGACCAGTCCAGTCTCCAGCAGACATCACTTGGCAGCAGCTCCAGTAAAGATGGTAAGGTGTTCTACTTTGCTCTACTCTGCTCTACTCTGCTCTACCCTACTCTGCTCTGATCTACTCTGCATAATCATTCTGTTCCTCTCAAGGGTCTTCTGGGCTACCTCCTTGTTGTCATGGTGACAGGTGCGTTTTGGTTGGAAGGTTCTGAGTGTTTTCCGAACGGTTCCGTCATCGCCTCCTGTGGAACCCTTTACCCGGGTCACAATCCCTACACAACCCCCCAACCCGGCCCCGCACCCTACCTGCTCTCAGCCTCCAGCACCACCTACAGCCCCGGAGGCACCATCACAGGTCAAACACAAACAGGAGTTTAGATGCTATTATTGTTACACGGTAGCTGAGATGTGGTTTCTGTGTGCTCTACCTGGTAAACACGGACCATGACTTGACTCTGACCCCCCATATACTGTTGACTACACACATCTGTTCCTTAGTTATCTTAGAAAACATCAATGAAATCAAGCTCACCACATGTGAGAGCATTGTGTGGTCATCGCGTGGAAATGCTGGGCGTGAAATGTGATCGTTTGTTTACTGAGATGGACTGAGAAGGTCATATTTCTGTTTGTTAGGAATGCCTTAATCCTCTCTCCCTTACCTCTCTCCTTCTCTCTCTCCTTCCCTCTCTCCTTCCCTCTCTCCTCTCTCTCCTTCTTCTCTCTAATTTCCTCTCTCCAGGATATACATTACATATTGTAACCAGATCAAATAGAAATGTTTTAAGCTTAGATTTAAAAGATGGGTAGTGTAGTGGCAGTTGTAATATGAATTAGCAGGCTGGTCCAGAGTTTAGGAGCAGCTTCTGCGAATGCACGATCCCCCCCTAGACTGGAACCTAGACGTGAACCTAGACTGGAACCTAGACGTGAACCTAGACTGGAACCTAGACGTGAACCTAGACTGGAACCTAGACTGGAACCTAGACGTGAACCTAGACTGGAACCTAGACTGGAACCTAGATGTGAACCTAGACTGGAACCTAGACGTGAACCTAGACTGGAACCTAGACGTGAACCTAGACTGGAATCTAGACTGGAACCTAGACGTGAACCTAGACTGGAACCTAGACGTGAACCTAGACGTGAACCTAGACTGGAACCTAGACTGGAACCTAGACTGGAAGCTAGACTGGAACCTAGACTCAGGGTTTCTCCCTTCTTCCCCCGCTCCTTCTCCCCCTCCTCTTCTTCTCTCCTCTACCTCCCACATCTCCTGCTGTGGTGTCAGCTTATGTAAGCAGGTCAAAGGTCGGAGTTCATGACCTCAGTCCAGCATGACTCCACAATACAGCCCAGGCGATGTCATGGAGTAATAATCCCCCCCCCTCTCCCTCTCCCCCCCCCTCTCCTCCACAGTGACCCTGGAGGGGTTGAACTCCTCGGTATTTCAGGGTTTCCTGTTACAGGCTCTCTGGGTGGGGGGGTCTGGGGAGGTGGTGGGGCGCTTCACCAACATCAACACCACCCTCACCACCGGCCAACACTGCAGCAACACACCGGTATGTGTGTGTGTTTGCGGGTGTGAGTGTTTCTGAGTACATGTGTGTGTGTATCTTTGAGTGAAGTTTGTGGATGTGAATGTCTGTGTGTTTCGGTGTCTGTGTGTTTCTGAGTGCATGTTTGTGTTTCTGAGGACATGCTTGTGTGTGTCTGTGCATTTCTGCTGTTCAGATTGTTCTGAGGTTTGACATGTGATAGTCTGTTTACTGGACTGCGCTCCATTGTGAGAGTTCTATACACCTGAACTAATCCTTCCATCTCTTTCTCCTTCTCCTGTAATCCCTTCACTCTTTCTCACCCTCCCTCCTCACCCTCCCTCCTCCTTTCTGCTTCCTGATCCTGGTCAGAACTCATCTGTGAGTCATGCTTCAGGCTCCGATAAGACGAGAGTCCATGTGACCTGGGAGGCTCCAGCAGAGCCCTCCCTTGAGGACCTTCTCTTCAGGTGACAGACTGCTTCAGCACACTACTGCATCAAATCCCCCTGATGAAAACATTGTTCTACATTGTTCCGTGTTCTAACCACTGCTCCACATGGTTCCGTTGTCATTGCAGTGCCACGTTTGTGAAGAACTATGCAGAGTTCTGGTGGGGTGTGAACAGCTCTGTGGTCCGTTCCTCAGGTTCTCCTGGTTCCTCTGATCCCGTAAGTTCCCCTGTCATCACCCTGCACCTCCTGGCTTCTGTCCTCGTGTTGTTGTGGTTGATGTTATTTGTTTACTCCTTCCAGACCATCCTCGCCGGTCTGCTGGCTGTGCTGTGGGCCACGGTGGTCTGTCTTTCTGTCTACAACTGACACACACACACCTCACAGACATACACACACACGTAAAACATTCACACACATTGTAAGCAAACACAAAAAAACTTGAAACCTCACTCGAGACTTAGACAGAAACTGACCTCAAATAAAATATGAAAAGATTAACTTTCATCTAATTCTTGAATAAAAATATAATAGTCGCACATTGAAGACTCTTTATTGATATCACCATGACAACAGTATGTAAACACACAAGAAACATCTAGGAGGAGAAATAACACACTAACCAATCAGATGTCAAGGTGGGGAGGGGGAGGTGGGGTCAAAGAGTTTAGTGGGAGGAGCTTATCTGACTAGGAAGTCAGCAACAAACCCACCTACAACATTATTAATTTTCACAGAGTTAAAGTTATGATCTTCAAAATACTGCATTCCACTTTCTGACTCAACATCATTGCATATGATTAATTATCTCTTAAGCATAATTTTCTAAATGCTTCAAAACCTATCCAGCACACTGGCATGCATATCTTCACAAACAAGCAGCTCGAAAAACGAAACTCTTCAAAATTCCCTTTAATACAGACTACAGTAGAAACATGTCTATGACATCAGTAGACTCGTCTAGCCTGTGACATAGTGGACGTGCAGCTCTAGCAGGATCCAGGTTCAGCTCCTGGTGTTGGAGCAGGAGACAGATCTTCACACAACCTGCTAGACGACTACTGGTCACCAGGAGGAACAGTGAGAAGGTCTGTTTTCTATTGGTTAATATGTGGGTGTGTCATGGAGTACAGAGGCTCTGATTGGATGTGATTCTGTAGAAACTTAAGCCGATTGGACAACCTATCAGGAAGTATTTAGCTAGCTTCCTGTATGAGCCTTCGTTACGCCGACCCCCTCCACCACACACAGCTCTGTGGGAGCCACGGAAAGGACATGTAAACAAAAAAACACACGTCTAGACACGAGGGGGATGGGCTACAGCATGTAACACCAGGAAGCTGAACAGGATGCGGCTGTTAGTCTACAGGAAGTGATGCGTCACAGGTCGTGGAGGACTTCCAGCACCGTGGCGATGGACCAGGCCTGTGATTCGCAGCTGAAGGGGCAGTACTGGCCGTTCTCATTGGTCAGTTCAGGAAGACCCTTCCAGGGTGACCTTCAGGAGAGGATATGTAGTTTATACAGGGGAGTGTGTGTGAGAGTGTGTGTGTGTGTGTGTACCTCTCCAGGTGGACATAGTGCTGTGACAGCAGGTGTGTGTGTGTGTGTACCTCTCCAGGTGGATGTAGTGCTGTGACAGCAGGTTCTTCACCAGCAGGACTGTCTGCTCGTACGCCTCCTCACTCAGCTTCCTGGAGAAGTACAGCTTAGCTCGCAGGAAGTACCCTACAGGCCACAGCCACTCCTGCACACACACACGCGCACGCACATACACACGCGCACACACACACGCGCGCACACACACACGCGCACGCACACACACACACACAGAAAGGTGAGTTGACAGTTGTCTCCGTTACAGCCAGCGGGTGTCTCAGTCCGTGGTGCAGTTCCCCTCCCCTCCTCCAGGGGGCCCTCTTACCGGTCCCTGGTGGTAGTTGAAGCCTCTGGCCAGGTTGTAGTTGTCGTTGTCCAGGGCGTTGTCGTAGACACCACAGTACACCATGTCACTATGGAAACCATGAACAGGACAAGGTCAGGGTCTGAATCAAGGGTCATGGTCAGTTATTGCTAGGTCAGGGGTCAATCTTAGTTAGGGATCAGGGTGTTGGCTATGGGGCAAGAGTCAGGGGTCAGGTTATGGGTATTAGGCCAGGGTCAGGGGTCATCTTACTCGGGGTCCAAGGTCTTCATGCCCAGCGGCCCCAGCAGCTTCTCCTCTGCCACCTCCAGAGCCTGCCACGCCTTCTTCACACTGAACAGCTCTGGGGCCTGGGGACACAGCCAATCACAGCACAGCATCGGGGTTAGGCAGCCAATGACAGCACAGCAAAGGGGTCAGGTAGCCATCACAGCACAGAATACAGGTCATACACAATCATAATACATTGTAAAGTAGCATACAAGATGACCAATCACAAGTCAATCACCAGTCATCCACCAACCGCGTATCTTTCATTTCCTCCCTCCCTCCCTTCCTCCCGCCCTCCTTGTACTCACCACCACCATGGCGATGGTGAAGTTGGGTCGTAGCTGGTAGTCACACCAGGGGCTGGAGGCCCCGTAGCTGTCCTTGTAGATTCCGGCCTTGTGGACCAGCTCAGGGTGCAGCTCTCTGGGGTCGTCGGGGTCGCCCGACACGAAGAACAGCTTCTCAAAGTTCTTCTGGATCTTACGGTTCCAGTCCTCGTAGGATACGCACACCTCCTTACCTGCAGGGAGGTGGGAGGTCACATGGGGGAGGGAAGCAGGGTGTGTGTGTGTGTGTGTGTGCGTGCGTGCTCACCCTCTCTCTGGATGGTGAGGGTAGAGTAGGGGAACAGGCCATGTTTGTGGAGCTCCAACAGCCAACGGAGGGTCGACTTACAGAGACCCACAATCTCTACTGCAGAACCATCTCTACACACACACACACACACACACATAGTAGGACAGACAGTCAGACATAAAACACCCTAATCAAGTATGTGAGGTGTGTGTCACCCTGGGGGTGGGGGGTGCAGGTGTGTCTCACCTGGGAGAAGCAGGGATGCCCTTGTTCTTTGCCTGCTCACTCTCTCCCATCTTGTCCATCCAGGTGCCGCAGTTGAAGCGGTTTCCTCCGTAGACGAAGCCGGTGTCCCTGCTCACCTTGGCTTCCACGTTGAACCCTGGAGAGGGGCAGTCTGTTATTAGTTTTCTACCTTTTGAAGCTTTTTTTTAAGACTTTTTTCAAAAACTTTTTTTCAACCTTTCCAAACTTTTTGGGGAGAAACATTTTTCACCCAAACAAATTCAACCTTTGTTTTTTTTCAACCTTTAGAAACGTTTTTTTAAGAGGAGAGGAGGGGATCTACATGCTGTCTACATGTGTTCTCTGTGTGGTCTGATGTGGTTTATAGTGGTCTGTACTGGTCTCTGTGTGGTCTTATATAGTGTACGTGTGGTCTATAGTGTGGTCTAGAGTGTAGTCTATAGTGTGGTCTATAGTAGTCTCTGTGTGGTCAGACGCACCCTCGTCGGTCATGTTGCGGTCGAGCTGCTGCCCGGCGTTATGCTCTCTGAACTGGATGCCCTGGAGGTGGCGTTGCATCACTTCCTGGATGACATCATACAGAGGCTGGTCCTGGAACACACACACCTGGGCATGAGTGTGTGTGCGTACATTGGTGTGCGTGTACTTGTGCGTACATGTGTGTATGTGTGTGTGTACAGGTGTGTGTCTGTGTGTGTGTGTGTATGTGTGTGTGTTTAGGTGTGTGTGTCTGTGTGTGCGTGTGTATGTGTGTGTGTACAGGTGTGTGTGTCTGTGTGTATGTGTGTGTGTACAGGTGTGTGTCTGTGTGTGTGTGTGTACAGGTGTGTGTCTGTGTGTGTGTATGTGTGTGTATGTACAGGTGTGTGTGTGTGTGTGTGTACCAGGGCTCCAGGGGGCTGGGGCTGGGCGTCGTCTGAGGGGTACATGCGAGCGACGGGGCAGGACAGGATGAGCGCTCCGTCGGGCACCGTGCTGCAGTAGTCCTGCACACACTGCAGCCACCACCACACGGCGTCCCTGCAGTTGTAGCGCGCCCCCCGGCCCTCCCCCAGCAGGTTGGGGATGAGCCCATGCCTCAGGGTGCCTGCGAACGCCAGGATGATGTTCCTGAGGGAGAGGGGAGGGAGGGGGGGGGGGTGGAGAGAGGAGAGACAGGCGAGGGGTGGAGGTGGGAGGGGTGGAGAGAGGGGGGTGGAGAGAGGAGAGACAGGGGAGGGGTGGAGGTGGGAGGGGTGGAGAGAGGGAGGGAGAGAAAAGAAGAGTTAGTATTTATACCCAAATACCCACCACCCACACACACACCACCCACACACACACCACCCACACACACCTGGCCTCCAGATGTCGTCCGGTGACCAGCAGCAGTCCTCTCAGGGAGATGAAGGTGTCTCTTCCCCAGCAGCGGAATATTCCGGAGGAGAAGTGAGGAAGACCTGGACACGATGAAGACACAGACACCCTTCAGGTCCGGTCCCTGACCTCCTCCCTCGTCCAGCAAGGGTGTGTGTGGATGACAGCAGTGTGAGGGTGTGTGTGGATGACAGCAGTGTGAGGGTGTGTGTGGATGACAGCAGTGTGAGGGTGTGTGTGGATGACAGCAGTGCGAGGGTGTGTGTGGATGACAGCAGTGCGAGGGTGTGTGTGGATGACAGCAGTGCGAGGGTGCAATGCCTACCTGCGGCCAGCGAGGGGCAGCACTGCTCCGGGGTGTGTGTGAGGGGGCTGGGGCGCTGGGGGACGTCCCGGAGCATGGGGGAGAGAGGGGGCAGGGCCGGGACACGACT
The DNA here is from genome assembly GCF_038355195.1 of Osmerus mordax. Lineage (NCBI taxonomy): Eukaryota > Metazoa > Chordata > Actinopteri > Osmeriformes > Osmeridae > Osmerus > Osmerus mordax. Next base: position 954,777 of record NC_090065.1, read on the forward strand.
CACTCCACACATCTGGACGGAGCCCAGAGCCAGGAGCCGCACAAAGGTGGAGCCCTGCTGGATGAAGCTACACACACACACACACACACACACAGAGGAACACAGGGACACACACACACAGAGGAACACAGGGACACACACACACAGAGGAACACAGGGACACACACACACAGAGGAACACAGGGACACACACACACAGAGGAACACAGGGACACACAGACATATGTAAGGATGCAAACGTACATACACAACAAACACATGGATATATAATCCCTTATCCTTGTATGTGTGTACCTGAGTGTGTGTGTGTACCTGAGTGTGTGCGTGTGTGTATGTACCTTGACATGCAGCTAAAGGTGTGGTCCAGGGCGGTGGTGTAGATGCCCACCATGATGGCGTCGAAGTAGCAGGGGATGAGGTAGCGTGGAACGTGCTTCAGGTAGTCAAACATGGCCGCCAGCCACCCCCCCACCTGGCCAGGCACAACACAGGTAAACATCGCTCACCTCCACCCTCTCACCTCCACCCTCTCACCTCACCTCCACCCTCACACCTCACCTCACCTCCGCCCTCAACTCCACCCTCTCACCTCACCTCCATCCTCACACCTCACACCTCATCTAACCTCCACCCTCACACCTCACCTCCACACCTCACCTCCATCCTCACACCTCACCTCCACCCTCACCTCCACCCTCCTTCTCACCTCCCCCAGTGCCCCCCCCCCCCCTCACACCACACCTCACCCTCACACCTCACCCCCCCCCCCCCCCCCCCCAGGGTCCTCACCCCCCCCGGGGTCCTTACCTCCCCCAGCGCCCCCCCGCGGGCCTCCAGTCTGCTGCTGATGTACTGCATCATCCAGTCCCCCTGACGCAGGTTGTCACAGAAGGGGTGACCCAGGTCGTTCTGGGGACGGACGTCAGCCAGCACCGACATCACCCCTGGAGACATAAGTTGACATGAAAAACATGACCTTGTGGGACACTTTGCATGTGTGTATCTGTGTGTGTGTATGTATCTGTGTGTGTGTGTGTGTGTGAGTGTGTGTGTGTGTACCCTGCAGGCCTGCGTATTTCAGGCTGCTCCAGGAGGGGATGTCGTAGCACCCTCCTCCATCCTCCTGCTCCTCAGCATCACAACGGAACAGCAGCATGTTGATGTCTGCCAGAGACAGCTGGGACATGGTCCTGGAACACACACACACACACACGCACAACACACACGCACACACCACACACACGCATAACTGTAAGTAAGTAACCTTGTTTTGCCTACATGTAAGTCTGTGTGTGTGTGTGTGTGTGAGTGTGTGAGTGTGTGAGTGTGTGAGTGTGTGAGTGTGAGTGTGTGTGTGTGTGTGTACTCACTGGGCCAGTGGGGTCTTCAGGGCTGCAGGTGTGTTCGGGTCGTCCAGACTGCCAGGCAGGAACTTGGGGCTGAACTGGACCAGGTGACGCCTCAGAATCCCAACCACCTGCTGGGCCTTGGGGTCCAGACTCACCCTGCACCGTGAGAGTGTGTGTGTCAGAGAGTGTGTGAGTAAGTGTGTGAGTTTGTGTGAGTGTGTGTGTGTGGGTGTGTGTTCACCTGAAGGCGATCACGCTGCCTGGTGTGAGCTTTTCAAACAGGATCTCCTGGACAAACTCACTGCTGCCTTTAGACGTGACTCCAGCCTGCCTCACCACATCACTGTCCTTCAGCTGTGGGCAGAGGGAGGCAGGGGGAGTACCTGTGTGTGTGTGTGTGTGTTTACCTGGATGTGTGTGTGTGTGTGTGTACCTGGATGTGTGTGTTTACCTGGATGTGCTCTCTGATCTCCACAGTGTGGATGTGTGTTTACCTGGATGTGCTCTCTGATCTCCACAGTGTGGATGTGTGTTTACCTGGATGTGCTCTCTGATCTCCACAGTGTGGATGTGTGTTTACCTGGATGTGCTCTCTGATCTCCACAGTGTGGATGTGTGTTTACCTGGATGTGCTCTCTGATCTCCACAGTGTGGATGTGTGTTTACCTGGATGTGCTCTCTGATCTCTACAGTGTACTCTGGCATCCCGTTGATGTAGCTTTCATCCTTCCTGTATGTCCCAGCATGCCTTTCAACTGTCCTCGCCTCCAACACCACCTCCTCTATCTTCCCTGGAGGGAGGGATGAGGGGGGAGAGAGGGATGGAGGGGGGAGAGAGGGATGAGGGGGGAGAGAGGGATGGAGGGGGGAGAGAGGGATGGAGGGGGGAGAGAGGGATGAGGGGGAAGGGAGGGATGAGGGGGGAGAGAGGGATGAGGGGGAAGGGAGGGATGAGGGGGAAGGGAGGGATGAGGGGGGAGAGGGATGAGGGGGGAGGGAGTGATGAGGGGGGAGGGAAAAAGAGAGCATGCGAAACAAGGTCAAACAAACACAGTGAAGATATCTAAGTTGACACGGTAGCAGCGCAGCCAATCGTTCTCACCAGGTATGAACATGGGCGGGACCTCGTCACGGTATTGGTGGGTTTTGGGGTTCCGGAAGGCGGTACGACACACGGCGACCACTGATTGGTGGCTGCTGGGACAGTGACGAGTCACGGCCACAACGTCTTCATCAACCTGGTCTACGTACACCTGACACACACACACACGTTTAAAACACACACCACACACTCCCACATGTTTAAACACACACACACGTTTAAACACACACTCCCAAATACACAGTATACCACACACACCTGTGTGAAGCCGTGGGCAGACAGCTCCTGGTGCAGGCGGTTGAGGGCCAGCTTCCCTGCCATGATGCCCGACTGCAGGTTCACCTCTCCTGGGGACGAGGGCTCTGCGCTCCACCTAGGGTACAACCTCTCCTCCTCCACCACCGAGATCTACATACACCAGGTACACACACACACCAGGTACACACACACACACCAGGTACACACCCACACATTGTTTTAATCATATGGCATTAGTAGAAAGAGAGAAAAATATCGCTGAAATACGTGTGTGTGTGTGTACCTGGTGTGTGTGTGTGTACCTGGTGTGTGTGTGTGTACCTGGTGTGTGTGTGTGTACCTGGTGTGTGTGTGTGTGTGTGTACCTGGTGTGTGTGTGTACCTGGTGTGTGTGTGTGTGTGTACCTGGTGTGTGTGTGTGTGTACCTGGTGAGGGACCAGCTGGTCGTAGCCCCTGGTGGAGCCGGTAGCACAGCTCGCCATGGAGACGATGGCAGAGCTGGGCAGGGAGTCCCACACCGACCTCAGCTGCAACACAACATCAGGACAGACATCACCACAGACTCTACTGTACTCTACTCATCACCACAGACTCTACTGTACTCTACTCATCACCACAGACTCTACTGTACTCTACTCATCACCACAGACTCTACTGCACTCTACTCATCACCACAGACTCTACTGTACTCTACTCAACACCACAGACTCTACTGTACTCTACTCATCACCACAGACTCTACTGCACTCTACTCAACACCACAGACTCTACTGTACTATACTCAACACCACAGACCAAGACCAGACAGAAAATAAGACATGAGAGTAGAATATAGTACAGCACAGTAGAGTAAAGTAGAATAGAATATAGCAGAGTATAGTACAGTCCAGTAAGTCCAGTCCAGTACAGTACAATAGAATAGAATATATTAAGAGTATGGTAGAATACAGAGCAGAGCAGAGTTCAGTAGAGTACTGTACAGTAGATAGAACAGAATAGAGTATCGTATAATACAGTAGAGTCCAGTAGAGTCCAGTAGAGCGCAGTGCCGTACCTGTATGGGACACTCGTTGTCGTGGGTGACATCCAGGAAGAGGGCGTGAGCGATGGAGGGGACCAGGGGGCGGAGACTGGGCTGGACAAACCCTCCTACTGGCTCTCCCCCGTAGCGGTAGACCAACCGGCCTTCTTCATGGCTGTCCCCTGCACTCATAGCCTCTGAGGGGGGAGGGGAGTGAGAGTGTGTGTGTGTGTGGGTGTGTGTGTGTGTGTGTGTGTGTGTGTGGGGGGGGGGTATGTGTGTGTGTGTGTGTGGGTATGTGTGTGTGTGTGTGTGTGTGTGTGGGGATGTGTGTGTGTGTGTGTGGGTATGTGTGTGTGTGTGTGTGTGTGGGGATGTGTGTGTGTGTGTGTGGGGATGTGTGTGTGTGTGTGTGGGGGGGGGTATGTGTGTGTGTGTACCTCGTATGAGAGAAGTGATCCCTAGCCTAGTGACGAACACGTTGTCGAGCTCCTCGCTGCCCGTGAAGAGCTCTGCCACCACGTACAGACTGGGCCTCACCCTCCGCGCCGCATCCAGCATCCACTAGCCAATCACAGGCCAGCACCACAGCCAATCACAGGCCAGCATGCCAGGCCAGGCAGCAGAGGGTGAGGAGAGGCGCAGGGAGGTTAGTATGGAGGAGGGGGGGGGGGGAGAGGGGGAGGAGAGAGAGAGAGAGAGCGAGAGAGAGAGAAGCCCAATGTAAACGTTTACAGAAGCATGCAGAGACAGACACATAGGAGAGAGGAAGGGAGGGATGGAGGGATGAGAAAGATAGGAGGAGTGATGAGGGAGTTAGGAGCAGTGAAAAAGTAAACAATAGGAAGAGAGGAAAAGAGAGGGAATGAAAAAAGAGAGATAAAGAAAAGGGGAGAGAGAGAGAAGAGGGAGAGAGAGGGGAGGGAGGGAGAGAGAGAGAGGAGGGAGAGAGAGAGAGGGGAGGGAGGGAGAGAGAGGAGGGAGAGAGAGGGGAGGGAGGGAGAGAGAGAGGAGGGAGAGAGAGAGAGGAGGGAGAGAGAGAGGAGGGAGAGGAGGGAGAGAGAGGGGAGAGGGAGAGGGGAGGGAGAGCGAGGGGAGGGAGGGAGAGGGGAGGGAGAGAGAGAGGAGGGAGAGAGAGAGGGGAGGGAGGGAGAGAGGGGAGGGAGGGAGAGAGGAGGGAGAGAGAGACAAAGACACAACCAGAGGTCAGGGTTAGCGTCATGCCCCAGTGTCGGGGTTTCCCCCCCAGTGCAGCAGGGGCTCTACCTCGTATCAGGCTGGTGATGCCCAGGCGGTTCACAAACACGTTGTCTATGAGCTCACTTCCTGTGAACAGCTCCGCTATCACATACAGGTTGGGTCTGACCACTCTGGCAGCGGCTAGCATGGCCTGGATGGAACAGGGTCAGAGATCACTAACTCTGCTTATCGACTAGCATGGCCTGGATGGAACAGGGTCAGAGATCACTAACTCTGCTTATCGACTAGCATGGCCTGGATGGAACAGGGTCAGAGATCACTAACTCTGCTTATCGACTAGCATGGCCTGGATGGAACAGGGTCAGAGATCACTAACTCTGCTTATAGACTAGCATGGCCTGGATGGGACAGGGTCAGAGATCACTAACTCAGCTATTGGTTAGCATTATACAGAATGGATTATCTTGACTGGAAGTGTGGATTCTACTAAGTAGATTCCATTGAGTTGATAACACTGAGTAGATTTTATTGTGTTGACGTCATCGTGTTCTGTCCTGGCAGGTTACCTCGGCGACGTGCAGAGGGGTGGAGTGGCAGTTGTCCAATCGGACGCCAGCGAAGTGCTTGGCAGTGATCTCAGTGTACTTCTGCATGTGAGCCCACAGGTAGGGACAGGCCTCCGGGCCGTCGCCATAGCGAAGCTTCACGCTGTCGCCCCAGCAAATCAGCTCTCTCCTTAGGTACACGTTGGATCCTAGACACACACACACACAGGCAGGCAGGGTCCAGGTCAAAGCAGAGATACACGCAGGCTTCTTCTGAACGTGAGTCAATAGCTCCCCCTGGTGGTTGGTTAGCTACACAGCCAGACTGCAGCTCTGCAACATGGAGGCTGTTTCTGTGTCTTAGAGCCTGTGCTGGAGGAGGTCAGGGGTCAGGGCCTGTGCTGGGGGAGGTCAGGGGTCAGGGCCTGTGCTGGGGGAGGTCAGGGGTCAGAGCCTGTGCTGGGGGAGGTCAGGGGTCAGGGCCTGTGCTGGGGGAGGTCAGGGGTCAGGGCCTGTGCTGGAGGAGGTCAGGGGTCAGGGCCTGTGCTGGGGGAGGTCAGGGGTCAGGGCCTGTGCTGGGGGAGGTCAGGGGTCAAAGGTCAGGGTTATATCAGACCTGGCTCAGCAAAGTTGCGTAGCGGGTCGTCTCCCATCACCCAGCCGTTGTGAGCCAGGAAGTGACACGCCTTTTCAGGCTTGTCCAGCAGTCTAAGCTCCGCCTCCAGGGGCTGCTCTGGGAACGGGAAGGTGAAGTACCTGACACACACACACACGTCACAAGGTGAGCCAGCAGGACTTCAGACCTACTGGTACAAGTACACACATGCACCATACACACACACACACACCTACCTGGTGACCAGAGGATGCTTCTTGCTCACAAGACCCAGTTTAGGACCATGGTCAGCCAGACGCTCGTACAGTACATTACCCACAATACAGTTCACTGCCTGAGAGAGATGAGGTGGAGAGAAGGAGAATAAGAGAGAGAAAGAGAGACAGACAGAAAGAAAGAGAGAGAACAAGAAAAGCAGAAAGAAAGAGAAATGAGAGTGAGGGAGATTGAGAAAGAGAGAGTGGGAAGTTAAGTCATTTCTGTGCTTCAAGAGGAGGAGCATGCAGTTGTAGTTCTTCTCATCGACACAGGGGACTACATTTCCAAGGGTGCCGTGCTGCTGCCCACCTGCTCGTGGTGCTGCTGCATCAGCTGGTACTGGTCTCCATTGCTCTCCTCCAGACGGCGACGCAGCCAACCACAACACTCCTCTACAGCGAAGAGGCTGGTGCTGGGGGAGAGAGAGCATGGATCACATGATCATGGATCACATGATCATGGATCACAATCATGGATCACATGATCATGGATCACATGATCATGGATCACATGATCATGGATCACAATCATGGATCACATGATCATGGATCACATCTTCAATACATTCTTTAACCAGTCTCAATTCAAAACAGATCTCATGATATCCTGAGAGAGGACTGACTCGTGAGGAGTGAAGGTTGCTAGGGCGGTGTTCATATCCACTGTGTTGCCATAGCGACGGTAGTGAGGGTCCTGGATAATCCTGAGTTGCGGCTTACTTCCTGTCTTATTATGGTCTGGTTTAGCACCTACAAACACACACACACACAGCAAGTCATCTGTTTACTGTTCCTGTGGATTAGTCTCTCCTGGGCACACAGACACTTCGTAGAGATCCAGGTAGGGTTCTCGGTAGGGTTCTAGGTAGGGTAGTAGGGTTCTGGGTAGGGTGGTAGGGTTCTTGGTAGGGTGGTAGGGTTCTAGGTAGGGTTTTAGGTAGGGTGGTAGGGTTCTGGGTAGGGTGGAAGGGTTCTGGGTAGGGTGGTAGGGTTCTAGGTAGGGTGGTAGGGTTCTAGGTAGGGTGGTAGGGCTCTGGGTAGGGTGGTAGGGTTCTAGGTAGGGTGCGTTCCGGGGTGAGGCCCTCAGCTGTGTTCTCTCACCGTTCTGCAGCAGGGTTCTGAACTGATCCACAGCGTTCTCCACTCTGACCTGGAAGAACTCCCACAGCTTGAGTTTGGGGAACACCTCCTTCCACAGGACTGTCCGCAGGGCCTTGCACAGGGAAGGAACCCTTTAGAACACAGCTCGAGAACCTGAGAGGTCTGTTCACTTGTTCCTGTTGGAGAACCCACCCACCTAGAACCCTGCAAAAACCCGGTTCCAGCTTGACCCGACTCACATCAGGATACTGTAAGTATCAGCACAGATATGACATACTGACTACAGTATAAACTGTACGTATGAGAGGTTTGTTAACGCAGTGTGTGCATATCAGTGGTTTATATATATAATGATGAAACTAACTACCCTAGTCAGTGGTTTATATATATACACATATCTGATGGTGACCTAGTCATAACTACCCTAGTTTAAAAGGTTTTTCCAACATGGCGTCCCAGGTGAGCCCCTCCTCCCGGCCTGACTCACGTCCAGGTGCTGCTGGTGCTGCACCAGGGCGGGGAGCCCCGCCTCCGCATGCCGGCCGGACGCCACCTCGCAGGTCAGGTGCCACAGGGCCCGGTCCAGCACCCAGGCGGGGCGCAGGTGGGGGGAGTTGGTCATGTTGTAGCCACACTCTGGGTGCTCCCTGATCCACATGCTGTTAGAGGCTGGAGGGGGGGAGGTTAGTGGAGGGGAGACATGTTCTAGAACCTGTAGTTGGGATAGAATCTCTAGACATTCTAGAACCTGAAGTCTTTCTAGAATCTGTGATTGGGCTACAATCTCTAGATGTTGTAGGTCTTGTGGTGGTTCTAGAAAGTCTGGTGGCCTTTCAGCAGACCAGAGAGTCAGATTTCTGTCTGTTTGACCGCTGACCTTCTCCTGTTAGCTCTATCCTCTCTGGAGTTCACTGGCTTGCTCACAACTCTGATACACAAACTCAGGGAGAGAGGGAGAGGGGGAGGGGGAGAGAGTGAGAGCGGGTGGAGAGAGTGAGGAGAAGGGGGGGAGAGAGAAGTTGTTTATGTGTCCTGTGCGCTGGCACTGAGCCAAGCTCTCTTCAGCCCCGCGCCTCAACAGAGGTGCTACAGTCCAGAGATCCCTCTACCCTTCAGCTTGGCAGTCTGCTCACACACTGCAGGTCTCCCAGGGTGTGTGTGTGTGTGTGTGTGTGTGTGTGTCAGTGTCAGAACACTGGGCCTCAGAATTTTGGCCAGCTATCACGACCTGCTTCTACACACACTCTCTGACAACAATGGGAAAACTGTTACTATGGCAACAAAAATGGGAACCAAAACAAGGTTGTTATGGCCTGCCTGCCCCCCTGCCCCCCTACCTCCCTGCCCCCCTACCTCCCTGCCTGCCCCCCTACCTCCCTACCTCCCTGCCCCCCTACCTCCCTGCCTGCCCCCCTACCTCCCTACCTCCCTGCCCCCCTACCTCCCTACCTCCCTGCCTGCCTGCCCCCCTACCTCCCTGCCTGCCTGCCCCCCTACCTACCTACCTCCCTGCCCCCCTACCTCCCTGCCTGCCTGCCCCCCTACCTACCTACCTCCCTACCTCCCTACCTACCTACCTCCCTGCCCCCCTACCTCCCTGCCTGCCTGCCCCCCTACCTACCTACCTCCCTGCCCCCCTACCTCCCTGCCTGCCTGCCCCCCTACCTACCTACCTCCCTGCCCCCCTACCTCCCTGCCCCCCTACCTCCCTACCTCCCTCCCTGCCTGCCTGCCCCCCTACCTCCCTCCCTGCCTGCCTGCCTGCCTGCCTGCCCCCCTAACTCCCTTCCTCCCAGAAGTATCCACAAGGGTAGCTAAATAGGGCCTCACACACACACACACACACACCCTCCCAGTCCTACCTGTGTGGTTGTAAACCACGTCAGTGATGCAGGCCACGCCCCAGTCCCTGCGGAGGCCCTCCACCAGCCGGCCCACGTCCCCCCAGGACAGCCTCTCTCCCGGGGGAGAGAAGTCCGGGTTCAGCTCCAGCTGGTCGGCCAGGGAGTAGCAGGACCGGGACTCTCCCAGGGTCTGCACTGGGGTCAGGTGGATCATGTTGTACCCTGGAGGACACACACACACACACAGATTCAGGAAGCTACGAAGCACAGACAGGAAGTGGTATCCACAGGTGTGGTGTAACTGTGTTGGGACATGGCTCTGGTGTAACCCAGCAGGATCTGTTGTCAGTCAGCCTGCTAGCTGAGATGTTGTCACTGCGATGCGGTTAGTAAATATGCACTTCTGCTCCATGATCTTCTGCTGTATTTCTACATGCATGGCACATGTTGCATTATCGCTTTGGATAAAACCGTCTGATAAATGAATAACATGTTAATTGTGTATGCTTGATGGTGAGCTCTGTCTGACCCAGAGATTCCCCCCTGACCTCTGACCCCAGCAGGACAGTCAACATCACCGTCCTGGTTACCCTGGGAACCCCCCACGAGACCCCACCTATGGAGTCAACTCCGCCCACTCAGGTAAACAGACGCTCTGATTGGCCCCTACCCAGGATGAGGACATAGACTTTCACCCTCCCTCCATCTCTCTCTCTCTCTCACCCTCAACCCCCTCCACCCTCCCCCTCCTCACCCGTCTCCTTGGCGACTCGCAGGCGGTCGGGCCAGTCTCCCAGGTGACCCAGACACTTGGACAGGTATGTCTGGATGGTGATGCAGTCCAGGGGGAGGACGTGGTTGTCTGGGCCCACGCGCAGCACTGGGTTCACCACGATGTAGCCCCCGCCTGACTTCTCCTCACCCCTGGGGGAGCCGCCAGGAAGTCAAAACAGAGTAAACATGAATCCAGTACATCCACGTGTGTGTGTGTGTGTGAGTTTGTGTTACTGAATGTGTGTGTGCCAGGCAGTTTTCTGTGTGTTCTTAGTAGTGTCCCCCCCCCCCCCCCCCCCCAGGCAGGCCGTGGTAGGGTCCAGCCTCACCCGTTGTTGAAGTGATACTGGTACGACCCGGACACCTGCAGCTCCAGGCTGCAGAACTTGTCGGAGTCGTCATGGAGACCGGCAGGGTTGACCCAGGCCAGCGTGCGGAAGGTGTCGCGCTCAAAGCGCTCCCCCTGGGCGGGGTAGTTGGTGCTCACCTGGACATGCTTCCCCTGGAGGGTGGGGCCCAGGCGGAACTGGAGCTCAAAACCTGAGGATACACACACACACACACACACACAACAGTAACACACACACACACATTATTTATAGGTAATGGCCTTTGGCTGAACCCCTGGGGATTTCAAGGCATCCATGATCCCTGACCTCTGACCTTTCCATTCTGACCCTGATGATGTCTGCTGTATTAAACCTGTGCTAGGGTAATAACCCCATGATCTCTAGGTCTGCAACCTGACACACGTCTGTGTGTCTCTGGGCCTGCGTCTGCCTGTCTGTCTGTCTGTCTGCCTGTCTGCCTGTCTGGGTGTGTGTATCTCTAGACAGGCCGTGTGGTAGCAGCTCTATGTAAGCCCCTGCTGCAGCTGTCTGCTCAAGAGAGGGTGAGAGTGCAGTGTTCCTGCTTTCAACCGGTTCAATCCTGCTGCAACACACCCTGGCCTTGGTGAAAGAAAGATTCTGAAACTTTTTTTCAAAAATATTTTTTAACTTTTCTTTTTTTCAGTTTTTCTTTTCCCAATTTTTTAAATATATTTTCAACCTTTTAAAAGTTTTTTTTTAAATCAAGTGCGTGTGCCCACATTTGTGTGTTGCAGGGCTTCTTTGTGTGGTGCGTTCATGTGTCAGGAGAGAGAGAACACTAGAATGTCTTTGTGATTCTTCCAACAACGTTCTACAAACAACAGGTGGACATGCTATTGTTGTTGTTGATTTTATTGTTGTTGTACTAGCCTCACTGCCCTACAGTGAGGCTAGTTGACAGTACCCCTGGTAACTACAGCTACCAGCACACAGGCAGATTACTCAGCTGTCTTGCAGGGTGAAATGCTGGACATCCTGGAACAACCGTCCCAGACTAACTTTTAACTGACGAGCTCTTTGCTGTCTGGTCCGGGTGAGCAGACTGGTCTGGTGTGAACTCTGATCACAGACATTGTTCATTCACAGGACAGAGAGTCTAGCCTGGGTCGCTACATACAGACAGCTAGCCAGTCTTTAAATAGCTCCAGTTAAACATGCTTTTACAGACGGCTATCAGATTTAAATTCCGCTTAAAATGTCAAACATACAGATAGGCAGACACACCACCACACAGATAGACCCATACACACACACACACACACAGGCAGATAGACGGCCAGAAGGGCAGACAGACAGGCGGACAGACAGAGACAGACAGGCAGGCAGACAGGCAGGCAGACAGGCGGACAGACAGAGACAGACAGACAGGCAGACGGGCAGACAGACAGGAGCAGGTACCTTGGTCCAGGCGGAAGAGGGTTCTCTCCAGCTTCTCCATGTGGTTGAGGACCAGGACACGGGTCTGTGTGGCCGGCTGTGGCGGCATGGCTATCCCTCACACACACACACACGGCTCAGCGATGATCTCTTTCCCTCACACACACACACGGCTCGGCGATGATGCTGAGGAATTTGTCGAGACCCTTTTAGGACGAACACAAAGGTGGAATGTTACTGGATATCTGCAGCTGTAAACCTACTGTAAACACACACACAGACACACATTTTCTCTTGCAGTCATGTGCACACACACACACACACCACCCAAGCTATATTGCTTTTTCAGGACACTGTGTTCTGCAAGACAAATCTCTGACCATCCTTCAAAACCCAGTAACTTTCAACTAACAGGCCTGTCCACTTTAGCATGACAATCTGCAGTCAGTCATTTTCTAAATCCCAATCATGCTGCCAAACAATAAAACATTTAAAAAATATAAAAGTTTATGTAAATACTGTATAACTGTTATGATTAAACTTGACCTAGTCGATAGTTCAAAATTGTTGTACTTTCCGATGTGGTCGTTAGATTTTCAATATTGAGTCCCGGATCTGACAAACTGTCACCGTCGCCTTAACCTCTAGACGCAGGTCTGCAGACACAACGGAACCGCACCACAGTGTTCACGCGCCAGTGTTTTAACTCACGGAAGGCGGAAGGCTTTAATTTTTCGGGTTTACAAGTAGAGTATCTCACGGGCGCTCGCATCCGCACAGAGCATCACCGACGACAGTGCTCCGTCAACAACAAGCCGGTCTGATATTGCGCGTGTGTCCATAACTACCGGAGGATCAAGAATCTCCCTGGTTGAGGCCAACGTTCTATTTACACTGATCTAACTGATACTGGGAGAAGTTGTTTTTACGCGAAAACTGACCAGGCTCTCACCAAACATAGAAAGCACATCAGTACCAGAGTCTGTCAAATGAGAATAAAACGTTAAACCCTGATATCATATAATCGCCAACCTGTTAGGCTCCGGTTCACAGTCACTGCATCCACCAAGAGGCCAATCCCACCAACACTGTCATTACAAGCTGAAAGTGTCGCTGTATTTTCCTGTTTTGACGTTAATCGCTGGCATATCAAGGGGGGCGTTTCCGTACTAGGCATGACTACCGTAAACATCGGAATAGCACCGATTCAGACATCAACATCATGATCACGCAGGCATCATGTTTCATATTAGCTTCATTACGTTATCTCTGAATAGTCTACATGTTGATCACAGAATGTCGTGTAGGACGATAAACAGTGTAAAGTAACATTAAATATAGCCTAGCATGATCAAGTCGTTATCAGCCCGTGCAGGGATGGTTATAGGGTGGTTAAACTGGAATGACGCAGGTCACTTGTACATCGCCCATATCTACATGCAGTCTGTGATCCTACGAAAAGGTGAATTTGTAACGCGGCTTGCCTACAGACATTACGAGTCACGTAACAGCGCGGCACTGCAGCACATCAGCCAGCTGCATGTCCACAGTGAAACCATGTAGTCATGTTACCAGAAGGAACGTGCTGTCACGGTCTGGTGGCGGTTAGACAAGACTGTCAAGCAGGCCGCAGTCCAATCCATGCTTCTTGTCCAGAACTACAAAATGCCAAAATATCATAACTTTAGGCTCAGCATGAGTCTCTTTTAAACTGCAGCTTCAGTCATTTCGTCATTCGTCATGTAATCGTCACCTGACAGATCCGCATGTTTGGAAACGCTGATTCAGTGGAACGCGCGCAGACCCAATGGGCAGAAAACATGCAGCATTGAATTGGTTACTATGAATTCGTTTTTTCATAAATTAAATTTACAGATTTCTTTATATTTTACTTTTGTATAGGCTACTTTTTAAAACAATAATGACATCGACAGAACCACTTGGTAAGGAATGGTACTCACATGATTGACTGAATATTGATGACAGAAAACTTATAGGTAAAATTTGTTTTATATATCGTTAGCAATTTACAAATATATGTCTTTACATATCAGAGTAAAATCCATACAAAAGTAGCAGAATGTAAAAAGCCTGTTATTACAAAAAAGTTACAAAGTCACAGATTTCTGTGAGATATTAGTGTGCAGTAACAGACGAGTGTGTGTGTGTGAGTTCTGAGCCACAGTAACAGTGTTATGGTCTACAAGGCTATAGCCATCATGTCACATAGTGTTATAATGTTTACATTTAGTATGTACTGAGTATGCTGACCTCATGAATCATTCACATACCATTTTAGGCAGTAGGTCTTTGACAGTAGAATATTTACAGGATGATTGGTTTGGCCATGTGTGTTTGAAGCAGTAAAGCGTGATTCTGCACCATGTGACCTGTGCTGATCAGGGTGTGATTCCCTCTGTAGGCTGAGTGCTCAGGCACCTCTGGTGAGGTAGAATGGAACAGGGATTAAGACTGTCTCCACAGGCAACACTGGTCTTTTCTAGTCTCCTTCCCTCGTCTCCTACCCCCCTAGCTCGAGGAGGAGAGGAGGAGGAGATAGGGGGAGAGAGGAGAGGAGGAGGTAGGGGGAGAGAGGAGAGGAGGAGGTAGGGGGAGAGGAGAGGAGGAAGTATGGGGGAGAGGAGACTGGTTGAGAGTACTGACATGAGCGCATGTTCACCCTACATAAAGATCTTTCTCTTCTTATTGGTCGAGGCATCAGGTGACATCATCGGCGAGGTCATGTGATCCGAGGACACGCTCGAATACAGAGGCTGCTTCTTGTTTCTCCAGATCACCATGGCAACACGCACCAGGAACAGGATGCAGGCCAGAGCCAGCAGAACCGCTGGAGACGACAACACCAACAATATTTATGATTATAATCACTCACAAATACTATTAACATACACAGAGTCAATTGTACAGCTGGATGATTTTGATTCTTTGATCTGATTCTTTAGTTGACTGAATCTCTGTAGTGTGTGTTGCGTTTCAGGGCCAGCGACTCCTCACCGGAGAAGACAGCATTGGCGGAGGGGTTGCCAGGTTGGTAGTGCTTGGACACGATTCCCCCCAGAGCGATGATGACCACGGGGTAGATGGTCAGGACGTAGCGGACGTAGCGATCCAGAACAAAGTTCTCCAGGATGAACCTAGAACACAGAGAACCCGGAGAACCCAGACCATCACTGGAACGTCCAGACAGCCAACACACACTACACACACTACACACACTACACTTAATACACACGTACACCTACTAATACACACACACACACCTACTAATACACACACACACCTACTAATACACCTACTCCACCTAACACCCTCTCCCTCACCAGCCCAGCACGCCCAGCAGCAGAGCACACAGGGAGACGGTCCCTGCTGTGTCCCGGGCTACGCCCTCCAGGCCCAGCACCACGGACAGGTTCACCAGGGTGGCGATACACGTCCAGGTGGTGTACAGAGACACGCCGTTCTGGACCTGGAGAGAGAGGAGAGGACATGCGTCAGGTTGTTAGTTAAACTGTTTTCTTTCTGCTTTTGTCCGGCTCAGTCTGTAGACACAACAATGTGTGTGTGTGTGTGTGTTCCTACCAGCAGTCGCAGGCACAGCAGGTCTCTGGGGTGTGTGGATCTGAGCCAGACTCCGTACAGATCCACAGCGTAGCAGGAGAACAGCACCATGCAGCAGTTGGTTCCTGCCATCAGAGCCAGCACCACCAGGGCAGCCCACATGAGCCTGCAACACAGGGGTCAGGGGTCAAGGGTCGCCATGGGTCATGGGTCAGCAGGGGGGGGGGTCAGGGGTCAGTCTTACTCTCTGTCCCAGATCAGCAGCCACACCATGTTGAGCACCATGTTGGAGATCCAGCAGATGTAGAACCCATAGGGCAGCACAGCCTGGCTCCAATACCTGCGCACAGACAGACAGACAGACAGACAGGACAGGGTCACATACACAGACAGACAGACACACAGGACAGGGTCACATACACAGACAGACAGACAGACAGACAGGACAGGGTCACATACAGACAGACAGACAGACAGGACAGAGTCACATACACAGACAGACAGGACAGGGTCACATACACAGACAGACAGAAAGACAGACAGGACAGAGTCACATACACAGACAGACAGACAGGACAGGGTCACATACACAGACCGACAGACAAACAGACAAACAGAACAGGGTCACATGATGTGTATGTGTGTGTGAGTGCAGGTGTTCAGGTGTACAGATGTTCAGGCAGAGGTAGGAGGCCATGTGTGTCCAGGTGAGCAGGCCTACCCTCTGAAGAGGCTGGAGGCCAGGTAGAGCACCATGGCAGTCAGCCAGCCATAGATGAGGCCCCAGATAGAGAAGGTCCAGCCTGCAGGAGTTACATCTGTCTCATACTGCTTAGACACGTTCCCTGTGCTGGTGTGAAACGGACCTGGAGGAGGTAGTGGGAGGAGAGGGGGGGGGGAGGAGAGGGGGAGGAGGAGGGGGAGGAGAGGGGAGGAGGAGGAGGAGGGGCGGAAGGGAGAGGAGAGGAGAGGGAGGAGAGGAGGGACGGAGAGGAGGGGGAGGAAAGGGAGAGGAGGAGGGGGAGGAGAGGAGGGCGGGAGGGAGGGAGAGGAGAGGGGGGGGGACAGAGAAGGAGAGAAGCGAAGAGAGTGAGGAAGAGGGGTGATGGAGAGGTGAAGGAAGGACAGGAGAGGTAGGGGTGAGGGGAGGAGATGAAAGAAGAGAATATGGTATTCTTCTTAAACACGAATGGAAGTACAGTACTGTAGTCCAGTATAACGTAGCCTACTGTTAGGTGAGACTGATGAGACGTCATCACTGTGTAATGAGCAGCTCAATATTTACGCAACGGCTTCTTAATCAGTATTTCAATGCTGTGACAGTTCTACTCACAAGTCCAAGGCAAGCGCTGCCCAAGTCAACAATAACGTCTTGAAACCTACATGTGCGCTCGTTATCACACACACCATCACAAACAGAGGTACTCACCCGTCCCTGCTCCAGACAGAGCGTTAACCACTACAACTGCGATATAAACAACCGCCGACAAGATGATCAGGGTGACCCGGGGGAGACTATAACCTTCCATTTTAT
Source organism: Osmerus mordax (assembly GCF_038355195.1). Lineage (NCBI taxonomy): Eukaryota > Metazoa > Chordata > Actinopteri > Osmeriformes > Osmeridae > Osmerus > Osmerus mordax. The sequence goes on from NC_090065.1 coordinate 971,706, forward strand.
CCTGCAAAATTCTTAGGTTAGCCCGTCACGAACTAACGTATCTTACTAGTAATGCAACTACTGAAAACAAGTGTACGGAAGAGCATATAGCCTACACAAGCTGATCCTCCCACAGACATGGTCCGCAGGACACACCTTCTAGCTGGGCTGAGGACCAGTCATCTATAGACTATTAGGCACTTTTTAGGTTTGGCTACTTCCTACTTCTGCTGTAATGTTTTCTTCTTTCTTTACTATTTCATGCATTTTAGTGTTTAGAGTAGAGAGGAGGGGATGGGAGAGATGATTATTTCTCATGTACTTTAGTGTTCGATAACGTCAGAAACGAATCAACGACACCACATTTATCTGAAAAACTAAACAATGACCGCGCGCAAATGACTTATGAAACCGGAGAAGGAGGGGGGTTGGGAGGGGGGGGTGATTGTTGTCAGGGAGTGACGTAAAGATGACACAGTGTGGTCACATAACCTGCGTGCCTTGCCTTTACATAAGTGACAGTTTTTAAAGACCAAGGAGCTTGTCAGTTATCTGAATGGATTCTGCGGTGATTAAACTATGTCCACACCCAGAGTTAACTACCGGAGATGGCGAGAGGCCTTTGTATGGAAAATGATCTTCGGAGTTGAAACTAGACTTGTAGAGTAAAGAATATATTGTGCTTATTAAAGTTCTGTCTTCTGAGGTGTGCTGAGGCTTAAACATTGTAAACATTGAGCTTCGACCAGTGTGGGGAAAAGGCTGTATTTTGTGTCTCTATTTCTTCATTTTCAGAAACAACCCTCTTCTTGTGTTTTTTGTTTTACTGCACTGTATAATATATACTGAGGCAGGGACAGATAGCCAGTTGGACTTCGTGAACCAACCCAAAACTCTGTTGCGGGTAGGGAAACGTAGACAACCCCAGAGCTCTGGACGTGTTGATTTCCAACTGCTGCATTAAAGCTGATATTATCGGACCTCTGCGACTTCAGACCACTCTTTGTAGAACACAGACTTGTGTCATTGAATACCATCATTACATATTGGAATAGACACATAGAATTTCAGTCCTTAAAATGGTGACCCCGACGCTGAAAAGAGGGAGTCCAGAGGGTTCCGGTCCGACCGACAGATCGGGAGAGAGACCCATACACCGGTACGAGGAGGCAGACGTCGGGCGCGCCTCAATATAAAAAAGGTAAGCAGACACCTGTTAAAAAAGTACTGCTATTCGGAACTGAGAACCAAATTTAGACGATTACTATGTTTCATCGTACCTAGTCAAATCAACAGTAGTGGGAAATCAACCGTTTTTATGTTTCAAAAGGTTACAGTCCCTGAGGTTAAGTGTCCTCAAAAAAAGTCCCTAAACAAGTAATATTTGTGTGGAGTCAGATTGTGTTGAATAAAAATAGAGAGGAGTGTGGTGTGGCTTTTTTCTTTGACCAAGAAGTTACAGAAATCCTGAGGAGAGATGGAGAAAGGTGGGGGCTAAAAGAGTCCCGTTACGTTGAGATCTTACAAAGGTGATCCCAGAGGGTATACCCCTGGTTTATAAATTGGTTCTCATACCTCATGGAGGGATATAGCCTAGTGGGAGAACATTCGACTGCAGTTCAAGATGTCGAACCCTCCTTTGGATGTAGCTTAAGCGTCTGCTAAATACAAATGAAGGCTAGGCTATTGATTCTGTGTAGTTGGGGGCAGTCCACGTGGTTTGTGGGAAGGTATGAATGGATGAGCGGTTAGGGAGTCGGACTCGTAATCTGAAGGTTACCGGTTCGATTCCCGGCTGTGCCAAATGACGTTGTGTCCTTGGGCAAGGCACTTCACCTTACTTGCCTCGGGGTCCCTGTACTTACTGTAAATCGCTCTGGATAAGAGCGTCTGCTAAATGACTAAATGTAAATGATGAGGGGAGTGTGAGGTAGGTGTGGATGGAGTCTGGAGTATTTTGGGGTGGAAGGTTTGTTGCGAAAGGTATGACTCACTCATCTGTTATGTAGCAGTATGTCACACTGAACCCTGTTCCATAAAGCTAGTTTACCAAATAAGCCAGGCTTATGTCAGTTAGTCGGACTCATTTCTAGTTCATTCGGTTCCATAAAGACAGCTCAGCGTAGTTCGAACTCAGTTACTATGGCAACTTATGCTTCGAAACTATCCTGGTCCGGGCCAGGCTAACTGTCAGGCTTAGACCGTGTTGTTGCTTAACCAGAAGTTCCTGTAACACTGACCCAACGGGAAAACTATGATTCACCACAGACTTTCTGGCGTGATGCATTTTTTTTCATTTTTTTTCTTTTCAAAAAAAAAAAATCAACTAAAAAAAGTTTAAAAGTTATGCATTAAACAATGATGAACAATGATTTCATAATTACAAACCTACCCTACTTTAAACTTATGACTGTTACATAGTATGTAGTATCCTGGAGTAACCACTAGGTGTCGTTCGTGTAGCTATGTACAACAGTTGTGTTCTTCCTGAAAAGTAAGTCATCATGAGTAGCCTATCTAAGTACCCTTTCTCAATTTAACTTTGCACCTGTTACGCCTCAAATCAAAACTCAAAACAAAACTTAAAAGAAAATGATCATGAAGAAGTGTCCTAATGCTGGCGCATCAGCCAGCTGGCTTGCTTAGGTAGGCTAACGTTAACGTGTTAACCTACTCTGCTAGTTGCGTCACTCAAAACAGTACTCACCTTTGCCCGCTCCCGCAAGACCGTTAACGACCATAGCAGCAATATACACGAGCGCCGACAAGACAATCAAGATCATACGGGAAAGACTATAGTCTTCCATTTTAAACAGTTTTCCGAGGGTCTTCTCTGTCAAGAGAGGATATGTAACACTTGAAAATCCAGCCTGGCCGCAAAATGAAATGAAACCAAAAGACAGTCAGATGTAAACACCAGCTTCTTCCTGTTTGTGTATCTTCATTGGTTATTTTTATTGATATATTAGCGCCACCTACTGGGCGGGAGGAAGTTGGATAAACACAGGGAGTAGGCACAATTGTAGGCTATTATGATGTGTTAAAAATGTGACCGGTAATTGTCGAACTGCGGTCCGTGAATCTGCAATATAAGGTTTGTATAAGATTTTGTTGTGATGGTGATGTCACACATCTTGCCAGCAGGTAGGTGTGTGTCCTATGAACCCTGGGGCTGTACTCATGCAAGCCCTGCCCACCTGTGTTAACAAGCCCCGCCCACCTGTGTTAATAAGCCCCGCCCCTGTTCCCCAGCACTCAAGCAGAGGTGATAAAGGTGTGTGTTCCCTGGACATCCAGGTAGACACTCACACACACAGGTGGGACACACAGAGAACACACAACACTGGTGTAGGTAGACCACAAACACACAGGTAGACACAACACATACAGATAGAACACATACACAGGTAGACCACCCTGCACACACACACACAATAGACTATGCACACTACAAAACATACATACAGAGACCTTATACACACACAGGTAGAGACACAAAACACACATAAGTAGAACACACACACAGGTACACACACAATAGACCATACACACACATGTGGACTACACACAGCTCTGATTGTAGATCTGCAGTGACAGGAACTCTCTCTGCTCCAGCCCTCCACACCTGCAGTGGGAGCTAGAACACAAGGGTGAGTAGACCTCTGGCTCCTCATACTGACTCCTGGGTCCTCATTCTGCTCCTCGCTTGAAACCACATGTGATGTAGCCTACTATCTGACTAACTAACACTCATTTAGTAGATACTTTCATCAAAAGCAATGAATAGGAAAGGGATCTGAACCTGCAACCTCTGATTTGGAGTCAAAAGCTCTAGCTATCCACTATCCCCTTAAAGCTATGGATGTTTTTATGTAATGCACATTGTAAACCTATGTGCTGTATAGAACCTTTTGTACCAACAGAAGAAGCTTCTGAAGAATAGGTTCCATTCAGAACCCTCCAGCTCAGAAAGAATCATTTAGGGTTCTGGACTGCACCCTCCATGTCATGAGAAGGGGTTCTGTTTGGAACCTTGAGGTTGGAGTTGTGGAACACGGGTCAGTGTGTGATCTCCTGACAGGAGATCCTTCTCTGGAGTGAAGTGATTCCTCTGTTGGGTAACCTGAGAGTGCCGTGTCCAGAGGTCACCCTAGGCCTTGGCAGTTTGGGTGGGGGTTAGATAAGGGAGGGGGTTTCTTTAAGCAGGTATCTGTTCAGAGGGGCGTAGTTGAGACCTGAGTCTGATCACTGGACCCCTGCCTACAGGCTCAGAGGGGCGTAGTTGAGACCTGAGTCTGATCACTGGACCCCTGCCTACAGGCTCAGAGGGGCGTAGTTGAGACCTGAGTCTGATCACTGGACCCCTGCCTACAGGCTCAGTCAAAACAACAAAAATATCAACTGTTAAATACAGACCTTTCCTTGACACTGACCACCAGAATATAGCTCCTGGGTTTACTGCAGTAATATCTCAATATCTGCTTGATAATAAGTAATGGTTAGGGTTAGGGTTATAACTGATAACTTCTTATCAGTTATTTATATTTATGGCCCTGCTGGTGGTGGACACTTCTCACAGTTTCCTTCCAAAAGATAGATTTGTCATTCGTGGCATTTTTTCCTGACGCTTATCTAATGTAGCCTTGGTCAAAACGCTGTTCACCCAACCTTAAACCCAACCCCAATGCTACCAACCCTAACCTCAGTGTTAACCCTACCAACCCTAACCTCAGTGTTAACCCTACCAACCCTTACCTCAGTGTTAACCCTGCCAACCCAATCCCAGGTGGACCAGATGTTCGTCCCTCAGAAGGCGTCAGGCGTGTGGGTGTGTGTTCTACTGCAGCTCCTGGCTCCAGCTCGGGCCTACTCCTCTGGCCAGGTTACTGAGGTCTGTGGCAGCATGGTGCCCCAACATGGTGGCTCTGCCAACACCACCCACAGCCCATACAGCCTGGTGCTCAACAGCACCATCTTCAGGCCTGGAGGACACATCGCAGGTAGGACAGACCGACGTAGGGAAGAAGGGATGGGTGGGGAAGGGTGGAGGATGCTGTTGGAAGGTGTCTTCTTATTTCTTGTTGTCTTTCTCTCTCTCTATCTGATCATCTCTATCTCTCTCACTCTCACACACATACACAGTCACCCTCTCAGGGACATCAGACTTTGAGGGTTTCCTGCTCCAGGCTCGGGATGCAGCCAATCAGAACGCAGGTGCTGTGGGCTCGTTCACACTGACCAATCCCAAGCTCTCCCAGCTGCTGACCTGTGACCACATCCAGGTAGGCTGCCTCCTGGGGTCTAACGTTCTAATGTTCTAACGTTCTAAGGTTTGAATGCTCTGAGGTTCCACCGCTCTGTCGGGTTCCCCAGGGATCTGCGGTCAGCCACACCAGTGATGCCCTGAAGAGAGAGGTCCAGGTGGTGTGGAACGCCCCCCTCAACGCCCCGGACATCATCCAGTTCCTGTGAGGGCTTGGATTCACTGACATCATCATCATCAGATAGATCAAACTGCACAAGGAATGCTCATGTGTGTGTGCAACTGTGTGTGTGTATTTGTGCCTGATTGTCTGTGTGTGTATCTGTATGTGTGTGTGTTCAGAGTGACGGTGGTAGCTAAGTACAGGGTCTACTGGGTAAAGCTCCCTGGTCCAATCATCTCCCAGAGTGGTGTGACGCCCCTTCCCCCTCGCCCCACCCCCACCGCCAGCAGACCACCCCCCACCACCACCTCGGTTCTGCCCGGCCTGGTAAGCCTTTTCTGGGTCAGGTGTGTCTCAGGGGCCCCTGGAACCCTGGTAGGAATGTGGGGATAGATCGGAGAATGGATGAATACTCTGATGTGCTGATTAACATGATGATGCATGGTTAGGATGATATCCATCCCTCTCTCTCCCTTTTTCTCTCTATCTTTTTCTCTCCATCTCTCTCCTCCCACTCGCTAGTTCAGCTCAGAGGGGTGTGGCCAGTCTAAGTCCTGTCTGCAGGACCCTGCTGGCTGCGACCCGGAAGTGGATCCTCAGTGCTACTTCCTGTCCTGGAACCCGCAGGGTCAGGGGGTGGAGTTTGAGCTCAGCGGCCCGGCGGAGGGATACGTGACCTTTGCCCTCTCGCGGGACACCTGGATGGTGAGGAACTAGACCCAATTGACGATGATGAGGATGATGATAAATATGGTGATAATGATGAGGATAAATTTGGAGATGATGATGATAATAGCAAGATCAAGATCACGATGATTATGATGATTCGATTTTGATGAAACACAAAAGCCTCCTAGTTCCAGGAAGTCAACAGGAAGTGATCCGGAGCTCTGTCTGCGTTGCTAGGGAGATGACGACGTGTACCTGTGTGTGAGGGACGGGGGCGTGGTCTACGTCAACGCTGCATTCGTCACAGGAAGGACCTCGCCCGTCGATTCTTCAGAGGTGAGGCAACCCTCAGACCACACCCCCTCAGACCACACTCCGTCAGACCCCGCCCCCTCAGACCCCGCCCCCTCAGACCCCGCCCCCTCAGACCCCGCTCCCTCAACCCCCCCTCCCCTGACATACAGAACCCAGATTGGCTCCCCTCTCCTTCCAGAATGTTCTGACTGGCGTGGCGTGGCGGGCAGTGGATGGGGTTCTCCAGTGTCGGTTCCGTCGGCCCGTGCAGGTTCCCCAGGACCCGGAGCGTTTCAGCCTGGACCAGCAGCACTACATGTTCCTTGCTCACGGAGAGGCAGAGGATGGTGAGCTGGGGTAGCACACTACATCTAGGATACTACATCTAGGATACTACATCTAGTACACTACATCTAATACACTACATGTAATACAATACATCTAGAACACTACATCTAGTACAATACTCCTCTCCTTTGCTCTCCAGAAGTGCTGCTCTGCACATTCTCTACTTTACTACGTCCGTCTGAGGACAGTTATCACTCACAACGTCTCTGGATGTTATAAAACAATTAGTGTGTAACTTCAGATCCTGTTCCCCTGCTACCTGGAGAACACCCAAGAAAGGTTCCTTTCCCCTCCTCTCCCCTCCCTTTCTCTCCCCTCCCCTCCCCTCCCCTCCTCTCCTCTCCTCTCCTCTCCTCTCCTCTCCTCTCCTCTCCTCTCCTCTCCCCTCCCCTCCCCTCCCCTCCCCTCCCCTCCCCTCCCCTCCCCTCCTCTCCCCTCCCCTCCCCTCCCCTCCCCTCCCCTCCTCTCCCCTCCTCTCCCCTCCCCTCTTCTCCCCTCCCCTCCTCTCCCCTCCTCTCCTCTCCTCTCCCCTCCCCTCTTCTCCTCTCCCCTCCTCTCCCCTCCTCTCCCCTCCCCTCTTCTCCCCTCCCCTCCTCTCCCCTCTTCTCCCCTCCCCTCCTCTTCCCAAAACAGTTTCGAAAGGTAGAAAAAACATGTTGATGTTGAACAGGGCAAAGTTTCCCTTCACACCAGTGTCTTATCTCTTAGGCCAACGACTTCACTTCCTGTGATGTCTCACAGGAACCGTGTAAGATTAAGGCCCGGAGGTAATCTGGGGTTGCAGATCTCATAAAGAGGGAATGAGGGAGTTTATGAGTCTATGGATTTATTTCAGGAGACGGACAGCTGTTTAGTGACCTTTTGTTCGTTTATCAGACATTTTTAATGATCCTGGAAACTTCAGCATGTCAGGGTCAGGATAAAGGTGGTAGGACAACATGCAGTATATGTATGCAGTAATGGAACAGATCCTAGTCACAGGGTACATTTATCATATTATAAACTGCGTGTCTGTGTGTGTGTCTGTCTGCTGTTTTAATGTGCGTGTGTGTGCAGGCAGGGTGCGTAGACACACTCGCCAGCCTCTCATCTCCTCCCAGAAGGTCTCCATGACTGGTCTCCCTCAGGTCCTCTCTGGCTCCCGCTCTCCAACCATCATGAAGTCCCACGGTAGGACGCCTCCTTGTGTGTGTGTGTGGACTGTAGGTGTGTGTGTGTGTGTGTAGACTGTCGGTGTGTGTGTACAGTGTATGAGTGTGCACTGTCTGTGTGTGTTTATGTCACGTTGACCCCCTCCCTGCAGGGGTACTGATGCTGCTTGCCTGGATGCTGGCTGGCAGCACGGGCACCTTCCTGGCCAGCTACTACCGAGAGGCCTGGCCTGGCCACACCCTGCTGGGCCAGCGGCCCTGGTTCCAGGTACCACACACACCCCGTCCCGCACTGATGATGTCACCACACACATCTAGGTTGAGGCGATGATGACATCACAGCGTGGACGTTCTTATTCCTGGAGACACACCCTGAACAGGAAGTGTTCAGCTGCTGTTCTGGAACCTTCCTTCCTCAGTGTGTGTGTGTGTGTGTGTTCCAGCTTCATCGAGGGTTGATGGTGTTGACTGTGCTGTTGACGTCTGCAGCCTTCACTCTCCCCTTCATATACAGAGGAGGGTGGAGCAAGGTAGGTTGCACACGCACCTTCCTACACACACGCTCACTCACACACACACACTCGTTTACACAAGCACACACAGATAAAACACACAGTTACTGTAGTATCTCTGACTGTACATAAGAGGGCGCTCTATCATTTTTTGTAAATTATTTGGATGTGTCTGTGTGGATCTGTGTCTGTGTGTGCGTTTGTGTCTGTACGTGTGTGTGTTTCTCTGTGTGTGTGTGTCTGTACGTGTGTGTGTGCGTGTCTGTACATGTGTGTGTGTCTGTGTGTGTGTGTCCTCTCCAGAGAGCCGGGATCCACCCCTACTTAGGCTGCTGTGTCATGGCCCTGACGATCCTCCAGCCAATCATGGCTGCTCTCAGACCATCACCTGACTCCACCAGGTAGACCATCATCATCATCATCATCAGATAGTCTTCTCCAGTAGTCTGGTGTTTCACACCGTCTCTCTTCTGTGTCCTCCTCTCTCTCCTTTCCTCTCCTCCTTCTCTCTCCTTTTCTTCCTCTTCTTAATTACGTTCTTCCCCTCCTCATGTCTCCTTCCTTCCTAACGGTTGTCCTGTCCTCCTCTCTTCCTGTCCTGTCCTCCTCTCTTCCTGTCCTGTCCTCCTCTCTTCCTGTCCTGTCCTCCTCTCTTCCTGTCCTGTCCTCCTCTCTTCCTGTCCTGTCCTCCTCTCTTCCTGTCCTGTCCTCCTCTCTTCCTGTCCTGTCCTCCTCTCTTCCTGTCCTGTCCTCCTCTCTTCCTGTCCTGTCCTCCTCTCTTCCTGTCCTGTGCACGGTTGTGTGTTCCAGCCGTGGGGATGCAGTATTCTGTGTGTGAATGGAGAGCTTCTATACTTAGCCTGTGTCCTAATGAGATTAGCTCTGATCCCAGCTGTTTTATATGCAGGAGGTGGGCGTTCAACTGGCTGCACTGGGGGGCGGGCTCTGTGGCTGAGATCATGGCTGGGGGGCGGGCTCTGTGGCTGAGATCATGGCTGGTTGGTCCACGTCCTCACTTTCATCATAATATTCGTAAAAAGCTCTGTTTCTATTGGTCTCTTGTGATGGCTGTCAGGAAGTATTTCCTCTGGCCTTGCAGTGGCGGCCATGTTTTTGGGGGTGGGTCAGCAGTCTTTGCTCCTCCCCCTGCCTTGGGCTACGGGCGTACTGATTGGCTATCTGATGTGGGTGTTCATCCTTAGACTCCTCCTCACTCTCCACAAACGAGGCTGCATCAACACATGTATGTAACATGTAACATGTATGTAACATCTGTGACATGTGTGACATGTTTTGTAAGATGTGGACGATGAGTCTCTTTATCTCAGAGAACTGGAACTGAGAGGCAAACTATGCTGCTGTTGTTGATTTGATGTGGTCATCTATTTTGTTGTTGATTTGATGTGGTCATCTCATTACCACAGCATCTGATGAACAGCACAGGATTCTGTCTAACCAATGGAAGACCGGTTGCTGGGTAAGACATAAAACCCAGCATATTTACATGAAAAAAATATTTTTGGTCTGGGCTGGTCTGACCTGGCCTAGTTTGGTTTGATCACTCTCTCCCCCTTTCAATCTCTTTCTCTCTCCTTGTCAGAATTCCTATTTCAAGATGGCTGCCCTGGCCACCCTGGTGCTGGGCAACGCTGGCTTCCTGGTGGCTCTGCTCTCCTGCATCGCCGCCCTCTGAGGAAACCCACAGGGGGAGTTCCACAGACAGGATCAACACCTACATCATCAACACTAGATTAGATCAGCCTCGCTCAACAAAGTCAGACTCTTCACCATCAGTGTATGAAACCAGAGGTTAAATCATTATTAGAATCAGACACATCCTCTTAAGCTGGAAGGGAATTATCCTTCTCCTTTTTCTCTATGTCTATTTCTTCCTGTCTCTCTCTCCCACCTCTCCTTCTCTCTCT